>NC_089796.1:37736663-37766663 GCF_040412425.1 Macrobrachium rosenbergii | reverse complement strand
TATATATATATATATATATATATATATATATATATATATATATATATATATATATATATATATATATATATATATATATATATATATATATATATATATATATATATATATATATATATATATATATATATATATATATATATATATATATATATATATATATATATATATATATATATATATATATATATATATATATATATATATATATATATATATATATATATATATATATATATATATATATATATATATATATATATATATATATATATATATATATATATATATATATATATATATATATATATATATATATTAACATGAAAATGCTTATCATGAGCCAGTTATAGACTCTAAATGACTGATTTCGTTACTTACCTCTATTTTGCATAAAATCTGACTGCAGTTGATTCAGGAAATCGTAAAAAAAACAAGGAAAGAGGGAATTTTAACTGAGCTGAGGGCTCTACTTACAAGGGAGTTATAAGTAAGCATGTTTGGGAAAGCTTAAGGTTACATGTACTTAAAGGAAACGAACTATCAGAAGATGAAATGGACTAATTAGGCAGGTTATTTATTACTAGGACACTTCAAGGTATATCCGTCAGTGTGACGATGCTGATACAAGGCACAATCAAGATGTATTTCCATGGCTAACAAACCCTCTGTAAATGGAGAGATTTATGAATTAAAAGTCAATAAGGACACAGTAAAATAGACACAGGACAAGGCGAGCACAGAGGGTGCCAAAGAAGCCTTGAACACACGATTTTATGTAATTGTTTAAACACAGGCATTTACGTAACACTGCCCTCACAAGGCAAGGTTGATATGAAAATACAGGCACTTGGAAGTGGAAATAGGAAGATTAGTACAAGAATTAAAACAGTATGACTGACTGGAAGAACCTTTGCAACATATCACTTTACCTTATAGAAGAGGTGGCTTCAGCGATGGTAGTGGGGCAGAGGACGGCTAAGGGCTTCACTGGTAAGAATACTAAGGGTCCCTACAAGATAGGACCACGTGGTAGGGAATGGCTCTCTGAAGGAGGCAGGAATGGAAGGGGAGATGTGTCTTGCTCGCGCCCAACTCTGTTTCTTTCTCTTGTTCCTTTGGTGAGGCCCTTATACGACTTCGGTCAGGGATTAGGATGTCATCCACAGATAGATGGGGTTGGTGCTGTTTCCCTATGCGCGTGCCTCATTTATGACTCAAGATCCAGGAGTTCATGCCACATTTCCTTTCTCTTAATCTATATCACTGGCTCTATTTTGCCTCCAGCCATACTTACTCTCTCCACAACATCGTGTCTGTAAACAAAGGGCTCCGCAACGTCACATGTTCAAGAAGAGAAAGTTGAAGGGATACACAGAGTGCAATTAACAGATTAAAGGAGGGGCCATTAATTTTTTCACCCTTCCCTGTATTTTCCAGCTTTAAATTAAGCATTTGGTGGCTGGGGTGCTTGGGAAGGTATAGCAATACATACACACACACACACACACACACACACACACACACACACACATATTTACACACACACACACACATATATATATATATATATATATATATATATATACATATATATATATATATATATATATATATATATATATATATATATATATATATATATATATATATATATATATATTATATATACATATATATATACATATATATATATATATATATATATATATATATATATATATATATATATATATATATATATATATATATATATATATATATATATATATATATATATATATATATATATATATATATATATATATATATATATATATGTATATATATATATATGTATATATATATATATATATATATATATATATATATATATATATATATATATATATATATATATATATATATATATATATATATATATATATATATATATATCCAATACCCAGAGCTGCAGCTCTGAAATCATAACTATAGGGTCCAGGGAAGGCATTCAATACAGCTGATAGTTTATTCCTAATGCCGACGTTTCACAACTACATTGTTGTTGCATTTCAAGGCTGAAAAACAGCTGAGCTGACTCAATAATTAATCATAAAAACATTTATTACAACAACTGATTAAAAACACTACAGTATTGTCTCATTTAAAATGGTAATTCTTTTAAAAATATCAGAGGCACCATGACACTAAAAGAAAGACCTACCAGACGGTAGCTAAAACAAGACTATTGAAAGAAGGAGAGAAAAATACAAATTAACACACAAATAGATAAAAAGGAGAAAACAAGGTAACAATAAGGCAAATAGGACCATCAAGCAATAAACAGCTGAGTGGATGATGTTTGGGTGTTCAATGATGGAACTGTTAATTCTATCATTACGGATTCTAAGGTTGTTAAGTCACTGTCTTTCTGTGTTTGTCCTATCATTCGAAAGTCTTTGTTGTCTATTTGTGTTTTAATTTGTATTTTTCTCTCCTTCTTTCAATAGTCTTGTTTTAGCTCCCGTCTGGGTAGGTCTTTCTTTTAGTGTCATGGTGCTCTGATATTTTCAAAAGAATTAGCATTTTAAATGAGACAATACTGTAGTGTTTTTTAATCAGTTGTTGTAATAAATGTTTTTATGATTAATTACTGAGTCAGCTCTGCTGTTTTTCAGCCTTGAAAATGCAACAATGTAGTTGTGAAACGTCGGCATTAGGAATAAACTATCAGCTGTATTGAGTGCCTTCCTGACGCCCACGAGTATATATATATATATATATATATATATATATATATATATATATATATATATATATATATATATATATATATATATATATGTATATATATATATATGTATATATATATATATGTATATATATATATATATATATATATATATATATATATATATATATATATATATATATATATATATATATATATATATATGTATATATATATATATATATATATATATATATATATATATATATATATATATATATATATATATATATATATATATATATATATATATATATATATATATATATATATATATATATATATATATATATATATATATATATATATATATATATATATATATATATATATATATATATATATATATATATATATATATATATATATATATATATATATATATATATGAAAAATATTAATAAACTAAGTAACGTACATCTCTGGAGGTTAAAGTCAATCAGAAACATTACAAGTAAGTTCAAATGGGAAATAGGATTTTTTTCTAATGTTACAAGGAAGAGCTACAACTTTGCTATTATTTGTTTGAAATCTGTTAAAGTAGCTTATTTATCTACTTCTTCCTCACTGAGCAAAGGCCGTCATGAATTGTGGAGAGGCACAATCATTGGACCGTAATTGGAGAGCTCGTTTTTCTTTCGATATCTTGCCTATGAATAGTTGATGTAGCTGTTGTCGGAAAGGTCACTCTTTAAGACTTTTGGACGTTTATGAAAGTATTCGACAGTGGAGGAGAAGGTTGCGTCACGTACGTCGTCTAAGTTCCGGGAACATACCGGTGTTCCCCGAATCTGTTGTCTTTTGTGTTTGCGGGATATCTCAAGAAAGTACGAACGAATTTTGTTGAATTTAGATAAACGCGATCATCTGGGGACCCCTGCAACCCGTTAACTCTGACTGAGATTTAATAAAGTTTTGATGAATTTTTGTCACGAAAACCATCTGTTCTCATGCAGTGACTTTTCCAGCCTTCTCAGACGATAGGCGGCAAGCATGCATAATAGATTAAGTAACCGACTGAATAATGAACAACTGTCATAAAAGTCTGACAAAGGTTACATCTAATAACATGGGGAATATGTTGTTGATCGCTACAAAACTGGCGTTGGTGTACAAAGGTTGTGCCCATAAAGAGAGGAGGTAAGGAGTGATTGTGCATTTTAGGAAAAGGATATGGATGCACGGTAGAATCTTGCGACGTCGTAAAAACAAAAGATTCCTGTTGTTCTGCGGGACTTGGGTGGAATGCTCTTTGTTACAATGAAAGACAGACTTTGTGATGCACAAATTACGGTGGCATCTCTACAAAGGATAAATTCAGCTTTTAATGAAAAACAGGTAAAATAAAAACTGTTGTGGCCGCAATAGAAAAACATCTACGTCTTGATAGTGAATATTATGACGGGCAAATTCTACGAATCCATATAGATGGTTCCTAGAATTTGTCCTTCCAAAGCTTGGCATCTGTAACAAGTCTGAGAGAGTGGAAGTGGCAGTCTAAGAACGTTTTGGAGAAGCAGCCTAATTAATTACTATAAAACAAGAAGAAAAATGCCAATTTATTATTTTCTAAATTTAATTCAAGTTTAAAGTAAGCCCTAAGCCATTAAAATATGAAAATAACTTGGATTAAACTTTATCAAAATAGAATACACATATGAGGACAATACTTCCTACGAGGATAGATTAATTATCTATCCTTGTAGGAACTCCGGTTCTTATAAATGGAAATACTCTGAAGGAGAGGCTTAGAAAATTCTTGTTGCAATCAAAGAGTACAGACACAGCAACCTGGAGGCATTTTTAGCCAGGTCCATGAAGAAATCTTTCTAGGGCATTCTCATGTTTACGTTAACCCCAGTTGGTTAGAGATGTAAGGTGACTAGTGTCCAAGTTTTCATACATCATTCTTTCGCTTGGGGAATGACATAAAAATCAGTGGGAAATTAGAAATGGGTGCATTGAAATGAAGTATGTTTCATTAAATTATTCTAAGATAGTACTTATGTCTCCATCACAACCATCACACATGCTAAGGGACAATGAGCTCCTGAAGAGGGTAGAGCAAGAAAAGAGGGTGATTTGTGAATAGAAAGAGTTTCGTATGAGAAGATAGGGCAAAAAAGCTGTTTGCAACTTGTCACTGATGTAGTGTAGGAAAAAGGACATGGAAGGGAACAGACTCTTGAGTAAAAGCAGATGTGGTACAATCAACTATATCCAAATTAGATTATCCACATAAGAAACTGCAGATGCGGTTACAGGGAGAATGAATGAACCCTAGTATGGAGCCTGACCAGGAAGTCATTATGGGAAACCCTATGAGTAACTTATAACAAATCGAGGAATCCTCCGCAATTTAGCCCCAGAGACATCTATGACACTGCTGCATCATTTTTGGCAATTTTCAATGTATCCTTTTGATCATTTGTTTTACTGTTTTGATTTTTTTTAATAGGATAAGTATTACAGCATGAATACAAAATTCAAATATAGCATACAAAATTAGAGATTGCATTTCAGCAGTCACTCAGGAACAGAGATGATTACATAGGCCTAATAACTGAAAGGGTTAAGTGTTTCCCAGAAAGTCTTTGGTTTCCAGTAGTTAATTTGTTGTAAATAATTGTTTATTCCGTCAATTGTAATGCGTTTCATATACATTATCTTTATTCAGCATAAAGCATTTATCCTAACAAGGGGTGGCTGCCAAGAAAAGACAAGCCAAAACCCAACGCATTTCGTGTTCTAACTGTTGAATCATGGACAAACATGCTGTGCATAAGATTACCGCAACATTAGCTGCTTCATTCATTCCACATAAACCTCATCAGTAGTGCATCAAACCTTACACAACCTACTACACCATTCATTTTTGTCTTTTATTTTCTTGTTATATGGATGTTGAGGTTTTTCCGTTCAAATATTTCTTTTACTCCAGCTATCTATCCCTTTCTATGCCTTCCTCTTCTTCCACAGTACTGCACAATTTTATACTCTTTTCCCATCCTATCATCCTCTATTTTTTTTTCCACAGGACCAAACTATCTCAAAGCAATTCAGTCTATCATTTCACCTATGCTACCCTTTTTACCACTTCTTGTATGTATAACCACATTTTTCACCGTGTAATTTTCAAGTCACAGTAGGCACCAGAAGTCTGTCTTTATGGCTTCAACCTTTTGTCTTTCATTTGCGCTCAGCATCCAATGGGTGAGTTCTATAGACTCTCCAAGCTTCCTCTATTTGTTACACTCATACTGAAATCATCCTTGCTTTCACTTATTCTGTGATTCTTATTTTCTCTCAACCTGTCATTATCTGACATATTTCACTCAAAAAATTTTTTTTCAAATCAACTACTTCCAGAGCCAATTGGAATCGCATTATTGAAGCTTGCCAAGCACTTAATATTTCAGTTGCTATATTAGATCCTGAACCCAAAAAGCTAAATGGAGTGCTGATGGCTATTTCAATAAGATATGTCCTTAGGAAGGTCATAAAATTTAGGACAAATGACCAGCCATGGTTTGGTGATGCATGACAAACAGACCAAATTCAACACATGGAGACAAAATTGTTCAAATGAAATTACATAATTTTTGTCGAGTCTCACCGTGATGCAAATAGAAGTTACCATGCAGCCAAGAGAAATTACAATAATTCTTTGAAGAGGAAACTTGAAGGAGTTACTCAGCATCGTCTGTGGTGGACCAAATTGGCATCATCTAACAGATGATTTGTTACTGGCCCTAAGGAAAATACTGAACTGCTTCATCGAGCTTTTGAAGCTAAGCAATCAGCTGAGGATGTCCCTCTCCCTGATACTTGTCATCTACAACCTATACTTACAAAATTTACATTTCGTTCCTGGGATGTTAAGAAAATTCTGGATAATCTTGGTAGCTGAGGTGGAGAAGATCCTGATGGTTTCTTCCCTTTGTTTTATAAAAAAAAAAGTTTCTAGTGTGTTGTCTCCCAAGATTACTAGATTCTATTGATTTCTATGTCGATGTAGTATCTTTGTGAATGCGCGCAAGCTTAGTAATACAGTGCCTGTTCCAAAGAGTAGTATATCTGCAGACTGTAGTAACTACAGGCCAACCTCTATTCTCCCTGTGCTCTCCAAAGTTGCTGAAAAACTTATTTTTAAGCCACTGTATAAGTGTGTAGAATCTAAAGGATTGTTAACTGATAGTCAATATCCATACAGGAAGCAGTTGGGTACCTGCGATGCTCTTTTAGACTTGACATGCCATTTGCAAGGGAACCTTAATAAGGATTTTGAGTGCAGAGTAATTAAAATAGATTTTAGTGCCGCTTTCGATTTAGTAAATCACAAGACACTTATTTGTAAACCTCAGAATCTTGGAGTGGGTGGATATGTTTTAGGATTACTTCAAGATTTCCTTACAAGTAGGCAGCAGCGAGTTGCTGTGGATGGGATCCTTAGTGAACTAAGGCTTATTTTGTCTGGAGTTCCACAGGGCAGTGTTCCTGGTTCACTGTTATTTTTAGTGTATACAAGTGATAAGGTTGTTGGCCTGGAAAACGAGATTGTTCAGTATGCTAATGATGCAACACTCATGGGTGTAGTAATGTCTCCATTTATGAGAAATGAAGCTGCCTTCAGCCCCAATTAGGAGATGGACCGAATCAGGGAATGGTGTAGTCGGTGGGGTATGAGGCTAAACTCCAGTGAAACGAAAACACTGTTGATTAGCAGATCTCGTACTGATTTCCCACCCCATCCTCCCCTTCAGGTGGATGGAACTTTGCTGAATGAGTGAAGCTCTAACTATTCTAGGTGTAACTTTTGACTCACATCTAACTTTTGAGAAACATCTAATGAAAGTTTCAGCAAATGCCACATGAAAGTTATGTATTGTACAAAAGGCCTCATATATTTATAACAGTAATAAAATGAATGCAACCTGTTTTAGGTCATTTGTACTTACTTTACTGGAATACTGTTCTCCGGTGTGTATGTCTACTTCTACCAGAGATTTATCTCTTTAAGATAGAGTGGTTCATGGTGGTAGATTTTTATTTCCTAATAGCAGGAGTTATGACTTGGACCACTGATGGATGGTCTCTTGTTTGTCACTTTTTTATAAGTTGTATTTCAACAGAGATCTTTCACATACACAATTGAGCCATTATCCCCTTTATCTGCCGAGAGCAACCAGATTCGCTGACACTGGACTAAGGAACAGCCTCCCAGAGGATGTCTTGCAACTGGAACTTCAGAAGTTCAAGCGAAAACGCAATGCATTACTACCTCAATACTGTTCTTCTTGCATTTTATTACATTTTTATCTATTTATTCAATTTAATTTTTTTTTTTAATAAGTGGGATCTCTTCTTTCTGTGTTTCACTTTACTTCCGCTTACTTCTTCCCAATGAATACCATATTCTTTGGAATCTTGAATTTCAAGTCAATGGCCCCTGTGGGCTTGTTACATATGAATAGGTTTCATCTACTGAACAATAATAATAATAACAAAAGTGCATATGGAAGCCAAGGCTTGTGTATATGAAAGAAGTGATGGACTAATCTTTCCTTTGTGGAAGTGAAATATGGATATCGAATGTAAAGGAAAGAAAAATTTTGAAGATGTAGAAGTGAAGTTTTGCATAGTATTTGTGGCAAAAACTTCAAAAATATGGAGATACACAGAAGTAGTAAAGATAATTGAACAGGTGAAGGTTAGATAAGTATGTTTCAAGCTTCTTGGGTTCGCATAAAGAATGAAGGTTGCATGAAAGATTTGGAGGTAGAAAGGGAGGAAGACCTGGAAAGATATGGATAGATGTCTCTTTCATGGCATCTATCCATACCTTTCCAGGTGTGGAAAGGAAGCCATAATATCTATATGCAAAGCAAGAGATTGCATACAAGATAGGCATCGATGAAAGTGTGTGTAGGGTAGCTCAATGCACTGTTGACGAGTCTCCTGTGTTATCTGCATCGTAGTTTTATGCCCAAGTCAGCCAATGAAGTATAAATGTGGCAGTGGCAGTCTTGTCTTGCCCTGTCTTTTCTTGGGAGCCATGTCTGTTAAGGCTAAATTTTAATATTGTAAAGATTAGCGCCAAAATAAGCTAATAAAACAGCCTCCCTCCTTTCTGCTTTTGCTTGGCCGATAGATAGACCTCTGTCTATTTGAACTTGTGTAGAGGTAGTGAAATCTGGTTCGGGGTAGTTATCTGGACATTCCAGGGGATATTAAGACGCACTCAAAAGATAATCTTAGCCTAGGGCAGTAGCTTGCTGGGCTCTTTCTCTCTGGTACAGGAGCCGCGACCTGGGTTCAGTCCATTGACCCCCCTACACCGAGCAGAAGTAATAAAAGGCCACGATGCCCTGCGATCGCTCTCACACACAGCTCAGACCTGGATGTAGGAGGTCACAAGTTCAGACGTCTCCCCCGCCTTTTTCTTCGCCGCCACGTGGACCACTGCCCCTTGCTTTGTAACCCAGCCATGTGGCCAGTATCCTTAGGAAGCGGTGAAGTGCAATCCCAGAGCGAGCGGAACTTCAACTGCAGCCCTTTATCATCACAAGGGTGACCCTCCATCACTCCACCGATCTACGACCCTTGCTGATGCCTTTGGGAAGGACTGGAACGAAGCTCCGATGTCAACATAAGCCTTAGACACTCCTGTGGGACGGTAAAGTACCTTGAAAGAGTTGCTTAGTCATGTTACTTTCGCCCTTGTGCATTCATTATACTTCTGGGCCTGTGTCTTGCCTGTCCCCTGAATTTCTTGGTTCAATCCTGGCCCACGTGTTCACTGCCCCCCTTACTCAAGTCACTAGTCAAGCCTCGAGGTTGTCCTTGGGGCCCTCAGCGCACCCTCGAGTAGAAAGCATTCCCCAATTCCACCCTTAGATCGTAACCTGTGTCCCATATCGTTTCAGAAGGACGATCGTAGCAGAATTCTCCTTGGCCCGTGTTCCTGGCATTCACAAGCTTTTCTTCCACTCCCCCCTCCCACCCCCTTGGGAGGACTTTCAACTGCAGCAGCAATTCAACTTTGATTTAATTCCTTTACCTTTCATCTTGTCTGTTATGTAAATATACCTATTTTTCTACCCACGTATTTCACGCATCTTCCATTTTGAGAAAGAGCCCTAAGCTCCTGTATAACTCCTTTTGTTTTCTGTTTTATATACTACTGGTTATCTTACAAGGTCATTGTAGAGTAAAGTAATGAATTTCGAGACTTAAAATCTACCTGCAGCAGGAAACATAAAAATATTAATATATATATATATATATATATATATATATATATATATATATATATATATATATATATATATATATATATATATATATATATATATATATATATATATTCTTAAATTTGGCCTTAACAAGTATGGCTCCCAAGAAAAGACAGGGCAAGACAAGACTGCTACTGCCACATTTATACCTCATTGGCTGACTTGGGCATGAAACCAAGAGTGCGTCGAACTACCCTACACACACTGTTTCCACCATATATACTGGCCCCTGTCTGTATATCTTTAGTTGCTGTGACCATGTCTTGGTAATAAGACGAGAGTACTTAGCATCCCAAATGTTTCACGTTTCCTTTGTGGCTGTAATTTTGTTTATATATATGTATATATATATATATATATATATATATATATATATATATATATATATATATATATATACATATATATATATATATATATATATATATATATATATATATATATATATATATATATATATATATATATATATATTATCACGAAGTGATCAAGCACCTAGTTATTACAAAATAATAATACCAAAAAGTTACCTCTCTTTGACCAGATACTTGAAACCTTATAACAAATGTATTAAGACTGAATACTCTAAAGGTACAGTGATCCTATAAAACTTACTTATCACCTGAGAAAATCAATGTAACTTTATCAAGTTAGGGATGAGGTAACAACCAACAAGCTATAAACCGACTAGTGGAAAATGGGTATCACTTCAACAAACACTATAACGGTTTCCCTGGTTCTATTTTGCCTAGATATGTCTCAGGTGAACAAACAGATATATCACTGACCTTGTACACATTCATTAGTTTCTCTAATTACTGGTGGTCAAAATGAAACACTGTGTTTTTTAAAACTTTAAACAAACAGGTTTATTACTAAGTTCAAAAGTTATATGCAGAGTTCACAATCTCAAAAAGATTCACTACTAATTGATAACAGTGTAAAATTTAAGTATTTCTTAATCAAGTTTCATTCACAAAACTTTAATTTATTAAGAAAGCAATTTGGTTAAGCAACATTCATACCATTAACTATCACTAAAGTTTTAATCATATACCTGATTAATTACACTCAACACAAATGTTCACCAAAAGGAAAGAGAAACGATGGAGTGATGAAAGGTGGTTCAACTTATAGTCCTTTACTTAGCAGTCTGCTAAGTAAAGGACTATAAGTCGAAAGGCCTTGCAGCATTCCATTATTTCTCTTTCCTTCGTAGATTTTGTCTTCATTTATATATTCATCACATTCCATATTTTCGTGATACAGTTATATATATATATATATATATATATATATATATATATATATATATATATATATATATATATATATATATATATATATATATATATATATATATATATATATATTAGACCTCCTGTGACCGTTGGATCACTTAATGTTGAAAATTTATATCAACAGATGAGTAGTTTAAATGAGAAGGAGAAGAAGAAGGAATTGACAGGAAAAAATTTCCTTGCTAATCTTTGGTTTCTTGCATAATTAAATATTGAAGAGTCTGTAGCATATAACATTTAGTACATCTCTGTTAAGTCTAGATTAAAGATGAAATATTCTTTGTTTATTTAATCTTTCCAACCTTTCTTCCTTATTAGATTATATAAAATTGACCTGGAAGTCAGTCTGTAGTGTCTGTCATCTGTGAAGTATGTGAATCTGGAAAATCTCTTGAGAAATCCAGAATCTGTCCTTGGAATCATTCTGCCCAGACTACTTCCACCTCCTGAGAGACTCCTGAAGAAACGCCCATTGGATTATAACGTCTTCTTGAAGACGTTTTTACGACTCCATGATCCTTTGAAGCCGTCTTCATCTCCAGAAGCATTCCTTTAGAAACGCCCATTGGATTAAAGAGTTCCCAGAGAACCGCCCATTGGATTATGACGTCTTCTTGAAGACCTCTTCACGACTCCAGGATACTGTGAAGCCGTCTTCAGCTCCTGAAGAACTCCCGGATAAACACCTATTGGATATCACGGCTTCCTGAAGTTTTCAAGAATGCAGTTGCCTTTGGCTCCTGCTGCAACCTCGCAAATCTCGAAGTGTGCATTCAAACAAACAAATTAACAAACAAATTAACATTTCAGATTTTTAGCCATATATATATATATATATATATATATATATATATATATATATATATATATATATATATATGTATATATATATGTATGTATATATATATATATATATATATATATATATATATATATATATATATATATATATATATATATATATATATATATATATATATATATATATATATATATATATATATATATATATATATTATATTATATATATATATATATATATATATATATATATATATATATATATCTATATATATATATATCTATATATATATATATATATATATATATGAATGTCTTTTCCTGTAATACTACAGTGTAATATATATATATATATATATATATATATATATATATATATATATATATATATATATATATATATATATATATATATATATATGTATATATGTATGTATATATATATATATATATATATATATATATATATATATATATATATATATATGAATTTATGTATACTTTTGTACTAACAGGTGCATATAGAGATGAAAATGTATGAAGTTGATATAATATATTACTTCTATACTTCGGCGCGAACCTCCGTTTTGTTTGACGGTTTCACGAACGACAGTCCTGTTATTAGTTGCTTTGTTTGCAGCAAAACTATAGCAGAGTCCACCGCTCTTTGCAGCTAAGCCCCGCCCACTGCACGAGGGCTGAATGATGTTACACTAGTTAGCAGTCCAAATGATTACCAGAACGGATTCGACTCTGTTCGGTCATGTTGAGCGTCATGCATGAATGATGACACCACAGGTTTGAGTTCCCGGATTTGTGAAGTATGCAACTGATATCTCCGATAAAAGTATCATATTAAGCTATATATCATCAGGAAGATCTTGGATCATTTAGCCTCTGCATCTTTTTTTAATTTATCATCCGGAGCCTAAATACACAAGCATCTTGCTTTTTTTTTTTTAAATTGGTGTTCGCCTACATAAGCGATCACACATAGGCCACATTAATTGAAATGAAGCATAGACTTATGCAGCCATGTCAAATGTTAATATCATTGAGAGATTAGTCCTACACGCCAATTTCTTATATTTTTTGAGGCAATGACAGGTCATAGGAGTACAAATAAAATTCTTATATTTTGATGCAATGACATGTCGTAGACCTACACGTCAATTTCTTATATATTAAGGCAATGACAGGTCATAAGACCACACATTAAATTCTTATATTTTGAGAACATGACAGGGCATGGGCCTACACGTCAATTTCTTATCGCAAATAGTTTTCTTCCCGTATCTGTTGGAAATAGAGTAACTTTTAATTAATACAGTAGTTTCAGCTCCACGATATGTAATGTATAATATAAAGTGGAATGTATACGTATAAGCAAGTGCACATGCACAAACATGCGTGGATGGCCATAGTAATCGTAACGCCCCTTATACCACAGAGAATAAAAGTAAAACTTATGGGCACGTAGCCAATGACACACAGATCAATCATAGGACTGTCTCAGCCTTACACACAACTATCAAACTGCTCTCAATGAAATATATTGAAAATATGTTTACAAAAGCGATAACAAATTATATTACTGTGATGAGTAAATATAAGGCTGCTGTAGCATTTCCATGAAAATGAAGGCTATGGTAGGAACGCATCATAAGATGCTTAACTGTTGGGTCTAATGCTAGGCAGGATCAGGAAATGATACTCATCATGGTTTCGTATCTTCATTACAACTGACTCACAGCGGAAGACGGAAGTACAGATAGCTCGTGACAATGACGTCACTTATATGGGCGGCGCTTAGGCGCTGCTAGCAGGTTCATGAGCTAGTACATCTTACATCTCCCTCCCAAAATATTACGAAGAGGGTAATATTTTCCGACTTATCACTGACAACACATTGGCAACACTAAAGACAGGCAATATGACAAGCGAAACGATTAACACTTTTAAAGAAAAACATTCGAGACAGGTATGGCAAACCACAATCACAACGAGTAATGGCAACATTAAGATGATGGAAAAGTAGAGAGAGTGAAAGAAAGAGAGAGAGTTCAACATCAGTGGCACTAACATATAAAGTGAAATAATCATCACATCAGCAAATACGAACTCAAGGTACATTTAAATTCAGTAAAAGAAAAAAAAAAGAAAACACTTTCATCTTGTAAAATGCAGAATCAAAGCATGGTTAATTATACATAATCGTTCATCCAGGCAGGGGCCTCTCTCTTCCTTGGGGGCCGTACCTTTGGCGTTGATGGGGAAGACTTAGGCTTATGAGCCACTTCGTCCTCGGTAGGAGTGGCTCCTGTTGGCTCACTGGCGGACAGTTCAATGACCTTGAGGTGTCGTCTGTTTCTTATCGACGAACGCCCACTGCCATCTAATCATACTGTGTGCTGCCTTTGAGGTCGTTGCTCGACTATAATTCCCAGCCTGTTCCAGGCCTTAGTCATCTGGTTCTGAACGCTAACGTGTGTGCCTGGCTGTATGGGCATGAGCCTCCTGTTGGTGCCGCTGTCAATTATCTTCTTATTTCTTTTTGCTACTTGACGTTCTCTTTTTCTAATGGATTTTCTCCAGTGGCGGTCTACCATATAGTTGAGTTTTGCGGTCGGAACACCATCGCGTAGCTGTCTCCCAGTTGCCAGTTGTGCCGGAGATTTATTTATACCCCTCAAAGGCGTGTTCAGGTACTGTAGCATGGCCAATGACACCTTGTCGTTATCGAGGCTCCCAGTCCCACTGATACTTGTTCTAATTATCCTCTTTGCAGACTTGACCGCTGCCTCGGCTCTCCCATTTGACTGCGGGTAGTGGGCAGATGATAGGTGTATGTCAGCTCTCCATCTCCTATAGAAGACCATCATTTCTTCCCTCACTAGGTTGGTGTTTGTCCGTAGACAATTGTTCAGGTGCTCCCACCGAGTGAAGTAATTCCTAAGTTTTGTCATGACCTTTGCAGATGAGGTGCCATTAGGGAAGTGGGCTATTTCTAGCCAGCCTGTAAGCCTGTCGCAGTATGCCATGTACGTGTGTCCTGCAAGCTGAAACAGGTCCATGACGGTCTGTTGAATGGATACTCTGGGGCAGGGGTCACCCCATGACCTTGCAGGCAGTGATGGTGAGTGGGCGTCCACACGATGTACACTGTGAACGATGATGCTGGAGGTCATCTGGGATGCCCGGCCAATAGACTGAATGTCTCGCTCTTCTCAACATTGTATCTAGGCCTTGATGTCCAGCATGAAGGTTGGCGGCTACCTGATGGCGGAGCCCTTCGGGAATGACAAGGTGGATGCAGTTGTCGTTGAAACAGTATGTGACCAGGTTGCCAGATGTAGACAAACGTTCCTGACGCTGTAGAATGGCCTCAAACATGCAATTTCTGGGATTTCAGGTTCCAGTTCCTGCAGTCACTGAGCGACTAGTAGCTGATATGCTGGGTCGTCCAGGGCGGCCTCTTCAACAATTTTCTCATCTATGGTGCACTGCTCCTGTAGGTTTTCTGTGATTGCTGACACCATGGCAATCATCAATTCTTCGTTGAAGCTCTCATCCTGTCTATCTGGAGCGGTCCTCAGGGCAGGAAATCGAGAGAGGAAGTCAGCAGCATGATTTCTCTTGCCTGGTAGGTATTTAACATGGAAATTATACAATAATGTTTTCTCCTTCAATCTAAACATAAGGAACTGCATCAGGTAATAGGTGGATATGGTGGGGTTTCCTTCCATTACCAGGAGGGGCTCTCTCTCGGTGTTGAAGGTCGTGCTTGAAAAATGGGCTAACAACCAGTCTTCCAATCTGGTAATATTCTCCTCAGTAGGGGAAAAGGATGGTCGACGGTCTTGCAGATTGATCGGTTGCTTCGACGGACGTATGGGTCGCACTTCTTGCTGCTGTGGGGCAGAGTCTGAGAAGGGGCGTGGTTCGAAACGTTTCTGGCACAAGACCTAGTTTCTTGCAAGCGTCCAAGGATAGATAAAAGCCAATGGAAGACTTTACAAAATACACTTCCTGGGTTGTGCCTCCTCTTGTATTCTATAGTACACAAGGTCGACCCTAAACACTTCAGATGTAGGCTGGCAAAGTCTCGCAACCCTCCCTTCAACCTCAACACAGCCGGTTTCACGTTCAACGTCGCAAGAACAGCGGGTCCCGCAACACAAAACCTGGGCACCAGTGTCCGAACTTTCATACACCGGACCACCCAGTTGAGTTGGCCAAGCATACATCAACACGAATAGTGGGTTGTGGGGACAGCCCATTCCGCAACCTTGCCTCTGCCTGCTACAACAACTGCAGTCACTGCACTCACTATGTCCAACTCCTCTGCCAGACCACTGAAGTTTTTCTTGGCGCTCCACCCTCTGCAACACTTCTTCAGGTGTCCAGTTTACTGCACCCGTGACATGTTGTGTTTCTTTTGTACATGAGGAATACCCAGAGGCATGACGAATACCACAATTACCACAGGGACGTGATTGTACTTCACAGGGCACTCTTGTCATATTTATTAAGGGCGGCAGCCACCTCGGGTTCTTCCTCACACACTTCGGCAGCAGCTGCTCTGGGAAGCTGCTAGGCCATGCCCTATTACGAAGGGCGTCGTCACGGGCGGCCTCAAACGCACTGCACATGACTCTGAGGGAGTCGATATCACGAATATCATTACACTGACTGAAATACTTGCCTTTTAGCACTTTATCATTTAGGCCTACCATGAGCTTATGCATTAGCATATATTCAGATAAATCATGATTACAATTAGGACAAGTGAATGCACAATCGGTAGCCTTTTGCATACACGTAATAAAAAAATCATTAAAGGACTCACTAGGCTCTTGGGCCAAATCAAAAAACTCTAGCCACTGCACTGCTTGATTGAAGCTTTTATCACTAATTGCTTAACTGCATTGAATGCCCTTCAGTAGAGAGGGCACTCCACTGCGCGTCGGTATATCTAGAATCATGCACGTTGCAATATCGGGACACAATGTAGCTTGTTTCAGTGATGAACAGCCTCGTTAGGCTTCACCTTGCATAGCTGCAACCAACACCCATTGACCGTTTCCAAGACCTGAAGGCTGCAGGGGACACCTCAGCCTCGCACTTTTCTGGAGCTGCTGACGAAGGGATCCTTGGTTGGGGACATTGCTACCCCGGAGTGACAACGCTGTTATCTCAGCCTGAAGGTTCTGGATGGCCTGTTGCTGGGTTTGTAACACGTGTTGAGCCTGCAGCATTGAAGCCGGCGATATCCTGATCGGTTCCTGAACTTCCTGTCCTTGCAATTCTGCCTCTGGGGGATGCAAACGAGGGTCGTCTCGGCGGTGGTGCCATGCTGTACTATGGATATGGCTGTAGGTCCTATTTCTTCATTCACTGCGCCATGTTGGGTCTAATGCTAGGCAGGATCAGGAAATGATACTCATCATGGTTTCGTATCTTCATTACAACTGACTCACAGCGGAAGACGGAAGTACAGATAGCTCGTGACAATGACGTCACTTATATGGGCGGCGCTTAGGCGCTGCTAGCGGGTTCATGAGCTAATACATCTTACATTAAGGAAATAAGAAAAAATAAATGATAGCTGAAAAAGTTATGTATGAGAGGATCCAAACCAGTCTGCAAGTAGCCCATGATATTCATTTGCTTTTGGGGGTATTCTGTTGGACAAAAGGATACATGAGCCATTAAATATTCTCTCTCTCTCTCTCTCTCTCTCTCTCTCTCTCTCTCTCTCTCTCTCTCTCTCTCTCTGTGTTGTTAGGAGAATATTCTAGCGTAGACTATATTCATAAAGATCTCGATTACTTTTAATTAAAACAAATGACTAAATTTCAATTGACAAGAGTAGGCAGATAATTCTTTCACCAGTATTTTATGAATAGGTTTATGTTTATTCTGCAGTTGTAGGTCACCATATGAAAA
Organism: Macrobrachium rosenbergii; assembly: GCF_040412425.1. Taxonomy (NCBI): domain Eukaryota; kingdom Metazoa; phylum Arthropoda; class Malacostraca; order Decapoda; family Palaemonidae; genus Macrobrachium; species Macrobrachium rosenbergii. The sequence goes on along the minus strand of NC_089796.1, from coordinate 37,748,544 downwards.
GTTTTCGAAGACACAAAACTACAAGCATCATAAAAAAATACGAATAACCACGATAAAACGACTGAGTAGCCTATAAGATAGGCCTATAATCCAAACACCATAGGCTGCATAAACCGACAAAAAGACATAAGACATTATAGGTCTACGTCCATTTTTATGATCCTGTTATTTCGAAAGAAGATAACGTCCTTAAGAAAATTCTCAGCAAATTATATCCAATATAACTCGTACAACCTATTATACTGTAAAACATTAAGTTAAACATGGTCATATACAGGTTTTGTAGAGTGCACTCACTGCTTGTCATCTCTCCGAATGTGTAAACGAGTGCAATGAAATCGATTTTATGACTGTTAAAATGTAGTAAAATTTCCTGAAATTAATATGAAATATGAGTGTGCATAGGTCTGAGAAAGTCTTTGTGTTTAAGTTTAGAATGGTGAACACGCTTGACAATATCAGACGGTAATTATCATTGTCCAGTGATTCAAGTGCACCGATTCGAACGCAGACATTCCCTGCGTCACCTCCGCATTCAGGTGAACCTCCTCTACGAAACACAACATGTATCATCGCGGAACACTCCTGACTTCGTTCATATTTTCCCTTTTTTTAACCACCTTTATTGAGATGCGTATTACGATTTTATTTCAGGGGATAATATAACATTTCCTTTTGATAATCTGCAGAACGTAATTTAGTTCGGTACAACAACCATTGCAATATTAATGAACATGAAAAGAACCACAGATTAACAAAATTTTTGAAACTATTGCCAGCCAATTAGCTCTAAGTGATGGTCATGACGTAAGCCGTGGGCGGGGCTTAACTGCAAAGAACGCTCTTTTAGATTGATGGAAGCATTTGTTATTAATGAAACTAATCAAACACCCTCACTATTATCTTACAGATTTACATACAGTTCTTGAAACCTGTTTCATCGCGAAACGCCCACACGTTGCATATAAAGACACGAGAACCTCCGCTTTATATCTTTGCAATTTACACAGAAGACTTAGCAGCATACGCGTTATATGCCCGAAAAACGTCAAATATATTCTTCTGGCCCTTGGGCGGCTTAAACCCTCGTATGTTCTGTGATTAAATTTCAGGCCTCTCTAATCCCCCGTCATAAAATACTGCTGCTACTGCTACTTCTCCTATATTTCTACGTGCATGACGGTCGTGGAGGCGCCTGTTGTGGTAGTGCGAAGTTAGGGCAGCCATGGGGTGGGTGTAATTTTCGTTATTCTCGATTGCAGATTATCTCCCTTTTTTATTTCTTCTGAATTTATTTTAGTTGTGCTGCTTTATTTTCACTCAATCTTGACATTCACTTTTGTTGCGCTTTGTCTTCAAGCCTATCTGTTTTTGTTCCTTGTGACCTATACTCATTTTGTGTCTTGATTCGTTTTCATGGTACCTTGTGAGTCTACATATGTCGTTTGCCCCCTCCCCCCCTCTCTCTCTCTCTCTCTCTCTCTCTCTCTCTCTCTCTCTCTCTCTCTCGTAACCCATTGTCTCTTTGTTGGCATGGAATTTGTCTACAATATTTCGCCTCAAATTCTCACTTTTATACATATTCTTGTTTTTTTCCAGTGTTTTCATGTGAATTCTGAAATCCCTTTTAAATGGCACCGTTTTGTGAGGACATTTTTATAAATTTCTTTTCCATTCTTTTTTTTTTTTTTGCGCGCGTCTGGTTCTCTACCACGCCAGTTAAAGAAAATTCTTTTAAGCAACACACTGGTTATTACTTAATGATGGCATTTCCATGGCGATACTCGGAAACTTACCAGATAAATCCCTTTCACGCTGCCTGTGCATTTAATCATTTTGATGTACATACATACATACGACCATGCAATGAATACATAGCATGTATTTAAAAGACCCTCAGTGTCATCATATGAAGTTTAAGCATTAGCATTTCTTTTGTGAGATATTATTTCCATTTGAATAGAAATACACGGGATAAGTATCCCTTAATACTGATGTCATTCTGTTCAGCCTTGCAAATCTGTTATAAAAAAACATCTTAATCTTATATTCGCCCTCTCTCTCTCTCTCTCTCTCTCTCTCACTCTGATGGTCGCGAGTTCGAATCTCCGACCGGCCAGTGAAGAACAAGAGGAATTTGTTTCTGGTGATAGAAATTCATTTCTCGCTATAATGTGGTTCGGATTCCACAATAAACTGTAGGTCCCGTTGCTAGGAAACCAATTGGTTCTTAGCCACGTAAAAATAAATCTAATCCTTCGGGCCAGCCCTAGGAGAGCTGTTAATCAGCTCAGTGGTCTGGTTAAACTAAGATATACTTAACTCTCTCTCTCTCTCTCTCTCTCTCTCTCTCTCTCTCTCTCTCTCTCTCGCGTGTTCGATATTCATCTTCGCTTATCACCCTTTTAAAATATAGCTTTTCAAAATGTGACGGATGTCACCGTCGTCTGCTTTGTATGCCGTGGAGAAATTGACACTAATGCAAGGATTTAATACAGACTGGTCTCTTTCAAAAGAAATATATATTCAGAATTCTTATTTTTATCAATTTTTTGCTCTTTCATAGTTTATGTTGTGATTTCTACCTTCCTCACATAAAAAGCTTGATGACTTGTAGATTTCTGTGCAGGCGGTTTTTTTGCAAGACTAATGTATGGATACATTTGTTAATTGTTCCACTGATACCCTTATCCAGCCTAAACATAAAGGTGTGAAGAAGGAACAAGGCACTAAAAGGAGTAGGCTCTAGGGTCAAGAAATAGAGGAACCTTCTTGGAAGTTACCAAAATAGAACTTCAAGACTTGGAAGTAGCAGGAAAGAAACAGTTTGCAAACCGAAAAATGAAGTAAGTGGTGGCTGAGTTGTTGTTACGAGGCATCGTGAAGGGAGGATGGATTACTCGTCAATTCAAAAGAACAATTGTCTAAATAGTGACTCTAAAAAAAGGGGGGTAACCAAGGCAACTTGCATCGAAGAGAAAGAGTCTAGAGAAGAGGCAAGATCATATACCAAGAAATGATCCGTCTAGATGTCAGAGCAGTAATCTAAATGTAAGATCAGCGTAGAACAGACGTAACCAGGAAAAAAAAACTCACAAAGGTACATGATATAGCATACTTTTCTTGCATCTGGTTCAGCTATCTTGATTAGATGATCCCTAAGAGGCACAAATGAATCTAGAAAATATAATAGAGAAGTGGAAAAGGCATGGAAATACCACTTGAATCAAGAAAAATTTGTAATCACATTGTAACAATAGCATTTGAACGGAAGGTGAAAAATGGATATATATGGATGTTCACGACAGGAAGCCATCTCTACAAGAGCTGATACAAGGCACCCAGGTCGTACACAGAGAGGATAACTATGGTCGCCTCTTAATGAAAAATGGATATATATGGAGTGTGGATTCACTAGTAAATTCATGACTAATGAAAGAGGTAAACTGAAGAAGGTCACTGATATCAATGCTGGAAACAGGAGGTGGGACGAAATAGCACTGAGGAACAGCATTAGAATGGCGAGGAGACAGCTGATATTGTGCAACATCAACAACAGAAATAAATTGTTAAATAAGTTTGCACAGTGAATGAGTGATATCATAAGTAGCAAATTAGTCTTGTAAAGCTGTATCCAAATCTTGTCTTTGAAAGCCATGAACAGAATTTTTGAAACCTAAAGTAAATCTCTCTGGAACTTGCCTGATTGTATATAAAATTGGAGGTATGGTTTCAGTGTTTGATAAAATAATAGTTAGGTAAACTTTAGTAAAAGATGAAGTTAACCTTGGTATTATTCAAAATTAGTTGTCTGATTCCCGGAATTGCAGTTACGAGAAAAAAGTTGACAAAGCTCAGAACCCAACTTGTCTGCATCTCTCCTCAGGAGTCATGCAAGAATATGGTGTGATTAAATGCTTTGTGCTTATTAGAGATGCAAGGGTCATGCAGAAATTGCCACTAGAGAATATGGTAGATAAAAGAGAATTCATAAGACAGATCAGGAGTACTAGAATAATTGAAATTGTTTATGAGAGAAAGTTATTGGGTCGACAGAACAAGATATGAGAAATCATGAGAATTTTAACAACAAAATCCAGAAATATTTTCAGTAGCCAGTCGCCTGTTATTAGGGTTGTACATTGAATGAAAAAGTTCTCTCCAAATACCTCAGTAATTCCTCCCATATTTAGAGTATGCTCATGATGTAACTGAAGGTGAGGTTTGGAGTGGTTCAATGCTTGTTGCTTCACCTAGATGACTGAGGAGCATTTGCAATCAAACTATTGCAAAAGAGGGAGGTTAAAACCTATTGACCCAACCCTCACTCTAGGAGAAGAATGTACAAATAAAAAAAGAAATGGAACTTCACCAGCTACAAAGAAAACAGTATTTTATTCAGCTATCAGTAACAGACTAGAAAGAAGACTTATAATGTTGTGGCTATGATATCTTCCCTGAAAAAAAAGTACAGACATAAAAATATCATCTGTGATTGGTACAGTCACTCAAAAGTGCTTTGCAACATGTTCCAGAAGTTTTTGTTCAATAATTTACTCTTTTATATAAACTCTTTTATATATACAGGGAAATGTGCCTTTCTTATTCGATTTTGGTTATTAATCATACGGTTAACAGTATAAAAAAGAATGATGAGTGAAAATTCTGTATTACGAAAAATAACAAAACATTTTGAAAAATTTCGCTCATGATGGTAGGGTAAAAGAGTCAAATAAAAAACTCTAATTAGCTATCCATTCAGTCTTTATGGGAGTAAATTCAGAGACGTTCTTCTTCATACATAGACAACCCAATGGAAAAGCATAGGGAGAAAACCTGGTAACACCCAATGGGTACTTAGTAGCAGAGAGAGAGAGAGAGAGAGAGAGAGAGAGAGAGAATAAATGACCAAACAAAGGAATTATAATAATGATGAACAGAGAAATAAAGGAATTATAATAATGATAGAGAGAAATAAAAATCAGTTTAAAGGAAACTACAGGTAATTTCTCTGATGCACCAGTAGTGTCTGAGTTGTTTCAAGCTCTTACGATGGAGTTGCCAAATAGTGCCAGATGTCACTATTAGAAGCTGTTGTCCAAAAATTTTTGAAGTATGTTGGAAAACATTTTTAGTGACGGTACAAGAAGACAAACTGCACTCAGGTGTGCTAAAAATAGGAAGGACTGCACAATGTTTGGATCCAGTTTCAAGGAGTCATGACAGGCTGCCAGTTACAAATGTGAGCGGCACAAAACCAACATCAGTACTTTCATTTGAAAAGGAAGTAGTTTATGAGGCCAACGCTGGAGCCCTAGGGAATTCTTAATGTGCAGAAGTTGGCAAAGAAAGCTATAACTAGAAACATCACAAGTCACTACTCCATAATTAGTGGCCAGATACCAGATTGACCCAGCTCAGAAAGTCATCTTTAAAACCCCAATTCTGTGTAAGTCAGTGCAACATTTTAACATTTCCAGACCTAAATCTTCTTGAGAAGACCGCAGTTAAAGAACTGGAAAATGTAACAAGCATCCTCAAACTACAAGATGCTTTATATGCCAATCTTCAACCCAGACAAGTATCTACAGGAAGCCTGCAAAGATGTCTGCAGGCAGTATCCAAATGATTCAAGTTTGATTGTCTGGAAGGCTTTGGGTTACCAATCAACTTCAACGTGATTCATAACCATATTCCAAGACACAGTTGGTTCCATAGGGTCTTTTATATGATTTAAACCAAGCTTGTGTACTAACTCCTTATTTGAAAGGTACTAGTAGCTACAAAGAAGAAGGAAAATTAAAGTGCTTGTATTTGGATATAAATCAGCAGATGTAAATCCTCATCTGAACACTCACTGACAACCCAAGCTACTCTTAGACAACCTCATTAAAGGATTAGGAGATGAATATTATTCTATAAACTTGACCACTTTGATCAATGCTACTCAGTGATTCCCAAACTTTTTACCTTCAAGGAACCTCTGAAACAATTTTTCATATCCTAGGGAACCTTTATCTGCAGTGCACACACACACAAGCATATATTATATTATATTATATATATATATATATATATATATATATATATATATATATATATATATATATATATATATATATATATGTGTGTGTGTGTGTGTGTGTGTGTGTGTGTGTGTGTGTTACTCCCCCCTGCCCCCATACACGGAAGGAAGACTTACCTGGCCATCCCGGGTAGTGATGGCCCGAAGATTTCTCCTCTCTCTCTCTCTCTCGCTCTCTCACACACAGCCCTGTTCCTAACCACTAAAACATGGGTATAAAACAAAAGAAACCCATCTTACAAAAATAGAGTTTATTATGCAAGTCTAACAACAAGACAGGTAAATGAAATTATGTATAATACATAATTATTTCTATTAAGCTATACCCCAAGAAGCAAACTAAACCATTGCTAGAAAACATGTGCGGGAATTAACTCCCACCTCCCACAAAGTCAACAAGTCAGACCATATTATTTATAAGTTCGTTATTAATAACTTTCAATGTAACTTCAGTCCCATTTCCATTTCCATAAGGGGCTATATGCCATGACTATTTATGGTTTCTACCTTAATCAAAACATCTGTAAGGAATAGAACCATCTCCATTAAAAATCAGAGTTCACCCAGTTCATAACACACAGAAATACAGGACACAAATGTTAAATAATGATAAAGAAATAATTCACTAAAATAATTTGGTCAGTATTAAACCCTTACTAAGGTTAGTAATTTTCTAAATTCCTACTCACTCTCTCAGCGACGGGGAATCCCAATTCCCCGGGTGTTTCGACACTTCCTTCTACTCTGGTTTTTCACAAAGGAATGAAAATCTTTCACAAGACCGTTTGCACTTAGCAGTTTTTCACATTGCACACACGGACACACTATTTCCATGGCGCACCCAAAAATCAGGATTTCTAACCGGACACAATCGTCGAGATGCTTCCATGCTGATTCTGCTTCCTCTCCACGTGTACAGTATCCATGCGCCCTCCGAACAGGGGGTCAATGCTGGATTGCATAGAAAATGCGCCACCAATGCCGCCACAGGTTCCGTCTTATCAAACACCCAAGTTCTTCCACCTGTGAAACTGCTGAATATTGCAAGAGTTCATATGTCGCAAATATCTCCGCACCCATTTGACAGGGCTAGGACCACCTACTTACAGGTCGTCCTCAACCCATATCACACTTATTCAATCACTATGGTGCGGTTTCATGATTCACTGTCATTTGCACTTGTGGTGACTGTTTCTCCCTGAAGCAGCATAATCACCTACACTTTAAGGAAATGGCAACATACATGATTATGATAATTATTAGCAACGCACCAAGAACACATGGCAAGAGCAATTTATGGTCGCTGAACAGTCCAGTATAGTCTATATTCTCCACTTGTATCAACACGGGCAACATTGTAATCTCTGGTACAACCGAAAATTCTACAACTCTATGGTAATTATGCACATGCTGCATAAAGACCTTCGCCAACGAATTATTGATCCTCTTTCTAATGACAACAAATTGCGTAGACACTATCCTGCATGCTCCATCAAAGCTTTGATCCCCCAAACAGGAACCATGTCAGAACTTCGTGACCAATCTCTGTCAACCTGCATCTTCGACAGAAAACTGCTGAAGTCGTTTCCAACAGCATAACCCCATAGTCATTTGGAATTGTGCGGAACATACATTCTATAGCAGTCAGGTTAAGTGTCAATTGAAACTCACACCCCTCTAACATCACTACTCTATTATTATATGTATTAGGAAAAAAGTCGTAATATATAACTGTAAAAAAGGTCTTTGGCACCTGTAGGCATCTCCGCAATTAACCCCTGTCTGTTAAATATACTGTTATTATTCCATAGTACCTATATCAATCATTACCAGTGAAAATTATATTGGACCCTCAATCATGATCCTGTAAGCAACAATTCGGTCTCTTTCTCAGCATTCAAAATTGTCATATGAACTGTAAACTGAGCTATTGTCAAATCTAGGTCACCCATATGCCTAAAGCAACCTCCACCCTTTTCCATCTCCTGGTTCTACCACACGAAAGATATAAATGATGCAAATTATAAAAAAAAAAACATAAACAAATGCTTAACTCCACAAAAAGAAAGCAAAGAAAGAATGAAAAACTCCACGGTCAACCCACCCCACCTTTCAAAACTCGTTATCCCAGACAACCAAAACGAACACCTACAAAAAAAAAAAAAAAAACATTAACTTGTTCTCTTGATCTTGGAGATATGTGTTAATTTCGTTGCAGCCATGCCTTCATCTAAAATAATGAACCTATTTCCCCTTTTCTCCTCTATAACCTGAAATGGCCCTTCAAACTTGGGACCGAACTTGTAATTCAATTCATTTCTGACATTTATCTTTAAAAACACATTATCCCCAGCTGCAGCTCTTACGCCATCCGGTTTCGCATTGCTTCTCGTGACCATTTCTCGAGTCTTTGACTCCAAATTACTACTAAGACCTGCATGTCTCTCTTTAGCTATAGCAACTAATGACTTAACCGTATGATTGCAACATGAAGGGATTGACAACAAATCAAGTGCACCCCAAACTGGATAACCAAACAACTCCATCACAGGTGACACCAATGGTGTTACTAACCATTGTATTTATGCTGTCTCACCACATCCAAATATCTATCCCAATTAATATCAATTCTACCCACTGTTACTCTAAGAGCCTCAAGCACTTTCCTATTGGCTCGTTCACACAACCCATTAGCCTCTGGCCTATATGGAAGAATATTTACTTACTGTATCGCCATAACTTCCGCAAGACACTCTAACGTTCTATTCAGAAATTCTCTCCCATTATCAGTAATAAGTATCTCCGGGATCCCACATCCACAAATATGCCCATGCAAAAATGTCACCGCAACCTCATCTGCCGTCTTATTCTTTAACGGAAAAATCTCCACGACCCTCGTTAATTCATTAACGACCACCAACAAATGTTTATGAACATTCCCTGACTCACAAAAGTTCATTAACAAATCCATATGAACCCTCTGAAAATGCCTACTAGGGATAGGAAAAGACTCCAATTTACACAACATAACCCTAGCCAGGCAATGACGTCATCCTGGGACAGGATTTTCAGTCCCCACCAAAGTCATGACAATCCAGGGGTCCACATCCCCCAACTCATTACTCAGGCGCGAGTAATCCTCCACCGCCTTTCCCCAGTCAAGAGTGGCGCCCCTGGGCACCATAAGGATGTGAAGTTCTATCAGTGCCACCTGAGTACGATGTATGGTGGCCCCTCGATCGATTCCCAATCCAATTCCAGTGCCCAGCACTGCCTCAGTGCCAGTGCCAGGGCCCCAATCAGATCTCCCTCCAGGAGATGCCAAATCCCTGCAAGTGCCACTAGCATGCACTGAGCAGTGCCAAGCTCCATCCGTCCTGACTGATGAGCACAAGAAACCACTAATAGTACAGGACCCTACCTTAGTGCCAGTGCCAGAGCACACCCCCGATCTCCATTCAAGGGATCCAACTCAGGACCCCCTCTCTTCTCCCAGCTTGGCACCGCTCCAACACCGATAAGAGAGACAGTTCCTCTCGACCACTGCAGAAGTTTACCTAAAGGTGAGGCCTCACAACCCGTGTCTGAACTGGTCATTGATACCTGCGAGCCTCTCACGTCCCCGCCCCGGCCCCCACCCGACCTCCTCCTCTCTGTCTCAGGCTGTCGCAGACACAATCATGAGTCAGGATTCTGCCATCTCTCACTTGGCCGATGAACTCCAAGAGCTGCGGTGGATCATGGTACAACTAGCGAAGAAGAACCCTGTGTCAGCTGTCGCAGCAGCCGACACAGGTAGCACTCTATGCCGCCCTCCAGCCTCGGGCCCTCCGATTCCCCGGCCGAGGACGACTGTCCAAGTAGGAGAGGTTCGCGGCGGAATTACCATGGCCGTGGGAAATTCCAGGTAGTCTACAAAGAGCTCTAGAGCTCTCCTGGCACCTGTGCCACCCCCTCATATTTCGAAGGTCTTGGCACCTTAATCCAGGAGACGATGTCAAGGCTCTCCACTATCTTCTTCTGTTCCTCTGGAACTTCTATCCCTTATCCTTCTCTGTTGATCTTTCCTCTAAGCTTTTCTTGAATTATCACCACAAGAAGCAATTAAATACGGGATACCATTCCCCCCAAAATGCATAAATCATTTTGTTATAAAACAGTAAGAATAACAGAGTGGGAAGTGGCGCGCCCTTGCGCCCACACTTTGGCACAGGGCATGCGTGTCAGCTCTTCCTAAAGGGGTCGCGCCCTTTGGGTTCCCTTTTCCAGCCCTTGGGCTGAGAGATACTCTGGGCCGTAGACTATAGGCAACGGACGATAAATTCCTGCATATACAATAAATACCTCACTCTTTTACCATTGGCTCTTCTGCCAATATCATTTACTCTTTTATTTATTTATTTATTTTTCTGTTTTTCTATTTTAATGTATCGCGAGTCATAGACTCTTGCCCTTGTGATTTTAATGCCACCTTTGTAAAACCAGGAGACGTGTCCCGCCTCAGTAAGTGATCACGCCTCTCACTTGCATCATTCTGTCCATTTTTCCTTTTGTTTTTTTTTTTAAGAACTATTTTGCCCCAGACCCCTCGTCATTTTTCTGCTTATCCCATCATAACATTGAGCGAGTATCTATTAATAGCCTTTGCCCAAGTTATGGGCCGTGGAAGCATAAAATTAGCGTTGTTTAAAGTTAGCGAATTAAAACTCGTGAATACTCTCACTCGCTCACAGCTGTCAAAATTCCCCAGTGTAAGCTGTCGACTGTTAACTATCGAGTTGGCGATCCTTTGAACTGTTAGCTAAGCCTTGAGCTTGTAAACAATTACGTTATCTCATAAAGGGGATGTCATTTACAAAAATAAATGCTGTGTTATCATTTACATCACCTCTTCAAGGCATACTAACTGCATGCCCCTGCTTATTTACAATTAAGGAACTTATATGTAAATTAATTCTTAAATATTGTCACCTGCCTCAAATTTACCTTGTCCTCGTAATCCTGAAGTAACGTATACCTTACAATTGAAGGAAATTAATGAGCTATGTTAAAGTAGTTTAATATTAATGTGTGTTGGAAATAGAGTAAAGTAAAACTTCTTTCCATTTTGTGTTGGGAGTAAAGTAAAGTAAAGCATCTGTGCCAACTTCTTGAATATCAACATGCACACCCGAATGAAGGTGCGTATGTCTTCTTTGGTGGGGACCTATTATAATACAAGAAGTCGCTGCACAGCCGCCTTAATTTGCCCTTAGTTATTGAAAGTAGAATCGTCGCTGCACAGCTGATTCTAGTTGACCTAGATATCAAAATTAAAGTTTTCAACAGTTCGATCTGTCCCTTTTCTTTACCTGAAACAGATATTGAGATGGCACAGTTGAAAGGGGCAAAGAAAAAGGCTGGGTGCCACTCCTTTAAGCAGCTTAGCCCAACTAAACTGCTTAAAACAACCTTTCTAAAGGCAAATTTAGCCGGCTGAATTGTCTCTCCGCAGGACACCTGGGAAGACGCAAACAGATGGCTGGGACACCTGGCAAATGACACATCTTTTGCACACAGTCACCAGACTCGGCCGATCTTTGCTCTTGGTCACTACCCTCAGCCAAGGCCTTAAAAGGAGAAGACAGGAGACATCTCAGCAGTCAGTCACGGGGCAGTTAGTGAGTTAGATATGGGCAGTTGGGCAGTTTGCAGTTAACCAGCCATTCGCCAGAGAAATAGTACGAGTGTGAGAGGTGCTGAGAGGCCTCTTCCTTCGTCCCCCCACGTTCACCCCGACTCCAGACTCGTCACCAT
>NC_089796.1:37719163-37731663 GCF_040412425.1 Macrobrachium rosenbergii | reverse complement strand
TCAGAAAGCGTAAAATTTGCTGCATATTTTTATTTGTACACATTCCTCCGTACAACACTGCACGTGATAAATTGTTTCATTTCAAAGCGTTTCCATTCAGTAACCGCCCACTATTTCATTCATAAGCATAAGGAACTTTTTTTCTCTCTCTTTCGTTTATTTGTGGCTATCTTTTGTTTTGCTTAAAGTCCACTGTGACCATGCGGTCTTCACGCCGTTCCCAGGGTAATTTTGGGTAAGCCTAAGAGAAACTTTATCTTTGGGTTCCTCTAAATAAACCATAAGCTGGATATGATTGTATAAGCGGGGTCAGTCTCGGGAAAATTCCCCCGCTGGTCATTGCCCTTTGTTGCCAGGTGAGTATCGGACGACCTTGAGCTGTCAGATACTGCGCAAACCCAAGTGGTTACTACTTCCAGGCCACGTGTGGGGAAGGATAAAAATAGTGAAAGAAGAAAAATCTGTACGCACGTGACTTAGGCAAGCAGTGCCTGTGCGTAATAGAATTAAGTTTTGTGCTTATATTAGGACTGGAGGAAAAGGCTCTTATTAGGGTTGGCAAAATACGTACATTTATCAATGTAACTTGCAAATAATATAATTTTAACTTATCCGTCCCATGACGATGAACTTACCACTTCTGTAAAAATAGATAGTAGTGTACTTCTAAGAACGGCTGGTTTCTAAACCACCAATTTGCATCAGTACATAAACTTTACCCTCACTCTGCCCCAGTGTCTCTCCAAGCATTACTTTTTTTTTTTTTAAGGTTTATGCTACCCCCTTTCTTGTAATTTTTTTTTTTTTTTATTTTGCTTTTGTTGGGGTTATTATTCTAAGAGTGTCGCGATGCTCACTGAGTTCCCGAACCTAACCAGTATCGGGACTCCCCTAAAAATGAAATTTTTTTTTTCGTAATCAAACCCAAATTCGCGCTTTATCCGGCCTTGTCCGCGCGCGAAATAAAACCAAACCTCCTACGTCCTCCGGGACAAAACCAAACCAGTTCCGGGCGAACAAATCCACGCCCTACGAGGCAAAACCAATACAAGAAAATTCTCGGGAACGGGCAAATGCTCCCCGATCCAAGCCTTAAGATTCACGTGATAACCGGCCAAGTCCGTGCGTGAATCTGAAACCATGTCCCACGAGACAAAATTTTAAAAATCAGTTCGCTGAAGACAAAACACGTCCTACAAGGCGAAAAAAAACATTCACGCAATAGCCGGCCGAGTCCGTGCATGAAATAGAATATAATTTACATCTTTCTAGACATTAAAATTCGTTCATCAAGAACAAAGTAAGTCCTATTCAGACATATTGAAAACCAGTTCATCACGAACAAACTTGGGTCTCTTCAGACACCTTGAAATTTGAGTCTTTTCAGACATATCTCAAGATGTCTACGACATACAGAACCGAACAAAATGAAGACTTCAGGTTCTATATGTCCACTGGAAAGGACATGGGACTGTCAGGACAAGCCCTGAGGGAGTGGGTCCAAGAGAGAATAGATGTGCGATGCCAAGGCGGAGAGAGAGGCCAAAAGAAAGGCCAAGAGGGAAGAGCAAGATAGGCTAGATAAACTTGCAAAGGAGGAACAAGAGAGAAAAGAGAAGAAGGAAGAACAAGAAAAAAAGGAGAAGGGAGAGCAAGATAGGCCAGGTAAACTCGCAAGGGAAGAAGAAGAGAGAAAGGAAAAGAAGGAAGAGCAAGATAGGCTAGATAAACTCGCGAAGGAGGAACAAGAAAGAAGGGATAGACTTGCAAGCGAAGAACACGCAAGACAGGAGAAAGAACAAGAACGAAAGGATAGGCTGAATTATGATTGGAAGCACTGATCAAGACCCCACTATAAATACCAACCCAAGCACCTTATTTCTCCAGATCTTTCTCAATCACGTCCGGAGGAGGACCAAAGAGGTGGTCGAAACATGTCGACGGTACCACAACCTGGAGTAGAAGAACCTGAATGCAGACCACGAAGGGTTCCACGGATTTCAAGAAAAGACTTCCCTCATTCCACACACTATCCTTTTTCCAATATGATTATTGGCCAGTTGCTGACCAACATCGCTGAGCCTGAATAGCGAATACCAGGAAAATAGAAAAGATCCTGCATAAGATAAATTCGCATAATACAGCCATCCTTTCAATAAGACCTGTTTAAGAGAGGGTCTATGTCCTTCATATTGTTATTATTATTATTGTTATAATTCTTTCCTGAACGGTATTGATTTAAACATTATCATCATTCTTATTGTCGTTTCTCCATTTTTCGTTGCTTTCTTTGAAACTTGGTGGTAGGTACAGGTACCTTGTTGGCTGTCATAACCTTATGTTAATTCAAAGAACAAACTTTTACTGAGCAGTTACACTGTAAGTTGGTGATTATTTCCCCCCCTCCCCACACAACAGGTTATCATTTTTTCAAGGTCGGGTAACATTAAAAGGTAGAAATTTAATTTTCATCTGATTTTAGTAAACCATGGTAAATTGGCTCCGTTGAGTCGTTAATTTCTTTGCTGCATTTTTATTCGTTTTATCTCTTGATCTGGGAAATTATGGTGGCTGGAGCTTTCTGGTTTTCAGAATTTGTACCAATGCATGCTGGTCTTTGGCTTTCAGAATCTGTCAGGGAGTTTGCTAATTCTGAAGGTGAAACAGTAGTGCTTTTACGGTTGGGTATTTTACTCCCTGCAGTAACTGTGCTAAAAGTCTTTTGCTCTTTAACGTCCTCAAAACTATAACATTTTTGCCGTCACCTTCATTAACTCTTAAAAATATTTTCACAAAAAAATATCATAAACTGCGGCTTTAATTTCCAAAGCCCTTTGTTGCTATATTTACATTTAGTGCAATTGCGGTTGGTAATTTCTTTGTCGAATGATAGTATCTTGTTCGTCAGAACAGATATAGTTCAGAGTTCCTTAATACCGTCAGTACGGAAATAGGTCTTGAAAAACTCAGTTGCGTATCAACGTATCTCTACATTTTAAACCTACTTACTATTTGGCTGTTTTTAAAAACCATTTTGAACTATAATAATGCAATTTTACAAATGGCAACAAATTAAAACCATGAACTTAATGGCATGAACCCCTTTGTGTATACGCCTCAGAGAGAGAGAGAGAGAGAGAGAGCTTTTATTGTTAGTCAGCAAAGCAATGACAAGTAAGTACAGCGTATCCTTTGGTCTACCTGTATTTTCATTCATTTTCGAACGTCTGCTGATAATTTTTCCTTCACGTTATTGAAGGGGAAAGGTTAATTCTGTTTTTGAGGAACAGGACTATGTTTTTACTTTCCTTGGAAATTATTTTTCTCGACAGTCTTTTTTCTAAAATAATGAAGGTGAAAGGTGACGATATTTCAGTAGCATGCGGAGGAAGATTCGTACTCCGTACCCACGCCCATAGACCTTGTCTACTCCAGTTGCAAGGACAAGCCCCTTGTAGTCGCTGGGAGGCCTAGCGTTTGATTGGCTTGTAGTATGTGCCCTGTGTTTTAGTCTTTGGCATCTTCAGTAGGCTTGACAAAATTTTGAAAGTCATCCATTTGGCTATATTTTCTAATGGCTGGATTATAGATCCAAAATTCTCTCTCTCTCTCTGTCTCTCTCTCTGTCTCTCTCTCTCTCTCTCTCTCTCTCTCTCTCTCTCTCTGTCTGTCTGTCTGTCTCTCTCTCTCTCTCTCTCTCTCTCTCTCTCTCTCTCTCTCTCTCGTTGTGAATGGGAGTTCTGGCATTAATTTATGGCAACGTTCGGTAGGCCAGAATTCTGGCGTCCACACCAGGCATCTTAACCCTTTTCACATTTTACCAAACTTACTGGTCGCCCAAAGGCAACAGTCCACGCTGATATAAGACCAGCCTATTCTAAGCGATCATCCTCATTTCGCTTATCAGTTAGTCTCTCTCTCTCTCTCTCTCTCTCTCTCTCTCTCTCTCTCTCTCTCTCTCTCTCTCTTAGGACACAAGTCTTTCCTCATGGCAAAGTCCATTTTTTAAGAAAGTGGTCGTAATCTGGATAAAGTTTTCGAAGTACTTCAACCTGGTGACCCGCCCCCCCCCCCCCACCATGTGTTGCATTCAGGAATGTTCCTAAATCTTATGCCATGGTCTATTTATCTAATGAATATATTCTCTTAAATCGAGTACATAAGAAAATCACAAATTTCTGAAGCAGATAAGGATATTCGAGCAGACTCACAGTCGTTGAACTTCTTAGTTTCCACGGCGTCTTGTTTAGCGAAAGGTAAGGGCTTTGTTTGTGCTCACAGAAGGCTTACTTGACAATTTATTTTGTTCTATAACTGACAGAAGTTCTGTTTGCAGTTAAACATCTCAGAGGATCAGCTTCAGTCCTCCATTTCAGGTTCTCCATATTGTCCAGTGTCAACGAAAACCTACATATAGTATTAACATCTTCAATGAGCTACTACGTACAGTCTCACCTAAGAGTTTAATGGCTGATTTTAATGCACTTTAGCTAGTAAAACTCTGCAAGTCGTCGGCGATCTAGATTCTAGGCAATAGTTAACTGCCGTCAGGTTTCAACACATCAAAAGTTTATAAATACATATGGGTTCAAAAAATCAGATACAAAGTAAAACTACTTTGGCCAATCTAGATACACTGTGAATTCACCGCCAGCGTGGAAATGAGATCAGAGCCGTTTAGTAAGGCCTTAATCACTTTTATGACGACTGTTTGGAGAAGCTGCATACAAGGCCGTTTGTCACCTGAGTGAGAGTGCTCAGAAGTGTTCAGAATGTCAATGTCAAGTGATGAGAAATCTGGAATTCGGTGACATACAGTAAGCAACAAGAACAATACAGCTTAGTAGATGACAGTGATCCTAATTAATATGCGTTTGGGAACTTACTTGAGTTCCAAATTGTGCCGCACTCTAAAACAAGCTGTTGCCTTGGCACACTTCAACGAGCGTTTCAAAATGTAGCACAAGAAATACAAATGATGACGAAAACCCACCACCTCAACAGATTTTATGCAACTTTATTCAGATTTAAATTCACATTCTAATTTCCACCGGGTAATAGAATTGAATCCAAAATTTTTGTACCACTAAAATCAAAAAGTCTTTGAGCACAAAATCGAGAATGGCGACTCTTCTCAGGTCAGTGATTGAAATGTTAACTTTCTGGTTTGGTGGCAAAAGTTCAAGTGATGCCCTTTACGAAATGGCAGACATTGAGGCTCTGGTAGAAAATGTTATAGCAAAGGTTCATGTGTTGCGCATTTAATTTCCCATGGAGGCGTCCTCCTCCATGACGTACTATTCTGATGCAGCTGGTTGTGGATGTTTTGTTTGAAGGACTAGGAAGTTTGTGTCCTGTCACTGTGAAAGTTTGACTTACCCACTCGTATACAATTCGATATGGAGAAATTAAAGTTTATTCCTGTGTTGCTTTGTCGTTTATTGTTAAATGTCAGTTAGGGATAACATAACTACAGTATATATATATATATATATATATATATATATATATATATATATATATATATATATATATATGTATGTGTGTGTGTGTGTGTGTGTGTGTGTGTGTATATAGAGCCGATATCCACTTATACCTCACTTGCTAGCCGTGTGGGTTAAGCGTCAACTGTAGTCCTGAGTTCTTGTCCGTCGCTGGTTCGAGCCCACGGACCGACGAACTTATTATCAACTAAAAAATTCCCCTTCGGTAACATATATGAAAATATATTAATTCCGAGGTAGAGCGAATTGGATATTAAAGGACGTTTATAGCTTACTGATTGTATATGAATCACGGTGATGTGATAAAAAGTCATAATATGGCTGCGTGCGACAAACGCACTACACAGTTAACATGGCAGAGGTGGGTGGATATCGTCTCTAAATACAAACACCTGAGTTCGACGGGAGATTTGTATATAGGAGCCGATATCCACTTATACCTCACTTGCTAGCCGTGTGGATTAAGAGTCAACTGTAGTCCTGAGTTCTTGTCCGTCGCTGGTTCGAGCCCACGGGACGACGAACTTTTTATCAACTAAAAAATTCCCCTTCGGTAACATATATGAAAATATATTATTTCCGAGGTAGAGCGAATTGGATATTAAAGGACGTTTGTAGCTTACTGATTGTATATGAATCACGGTGATGTGATAAAAAGTCATAATATGGCTGCGTGCGACTAACGCACTACACAGTTAACATGGCAGAGGTGGGTGGATATCGTCTCTAAATATAAACACCTGAGTTCGACGGGAGTTTTGTAAATAGGAGCCGATATCCACTTATACCTCACTTGCTAGCCGTGTGGGTTAAGCGTCAACTGTAGTCCTGAGTTCTTGTCCGTCGCTGGTTCGAGCCCACGGGACGACGAACTTATTATCAACTAAAAATTCCCTTCGGTAACATATATGAAAATATATTATTTCCGAGGTAGAGCGAATTGATATTAAAGGACGTTTGTAGCTTACTGATTATATATATATATATATATATATATATATATATATATATATATATATATATATATATATATATAAATTCACGCTACTCGAGGGTATCTCCGATGGAGAATTATCACCGAAGGGGAATTTATATAAGTGATAAATGAACAGGTAATAGTATCGAGAGTATCTCGATGAGAATTATCACCGAAGGGGAATTTATATAATTGATAAATGAACAGGTACCAGTGGTACCTGTTCATTTATATAAATTCCCCTTCGGTGATAATTCTCCATCGGAGATACTCTCGAGGTAGCGTGAATTTGATATTAAACGACATTTGTAGCTTCATGATTGTATATAAATCACGGTGTGATAAAAAATTTCATATATATATATATATATATATATATATATATATATATATATATATATATATATATATATATATATATATATATATATATTATATATATATATATATATTTATATATTCACCTGGCGTAAGTTTAGATGACAAAGGCTTTATACTAATACTTTCTCTGCTTCTCTCTCCCTCATTCTTCTTTATTCTATAATTACTTTGCGGATAAGATAATGGAGAAATAAAACATATATACACACGGCACACTAACAATATAGTAAATAAACTGATTTTGATGCGTGATGGAAATACTATCTCAGTTTACTTCGGTGAAAGGTATTATCTCCATTGATTGATACTCGCGATTCTGCTGAAGGTGTGCAGGCAGGAATTATGAACAGCATTTTGAGTTGATTGCTCTATTGGGCGTCTACTCCGTTCCTCTCTTGAGATTTCTTGGCTGGGGTCACTTGGTGCATCACGTCACGTGGGATGACGGCTTCCACTCTTCTTCTACTGTAAACATTTAAAAATACAGCGGCGTCGAAGATAATTGTTATGACGAGACAGTGATGCCTTTATCTAGAAATGTTTAGATCGCTTTAGAAGTAAAAAAGAAAAAATAGAGATAGGCAAAACAGTCCAAAAGCTTATTTCAAAAGTGAAGAAACACGGAAGAGGCCGGAGAATTCCGTAATTTCCAAATCAGAGACGGAGGACTGGTCTTAAGGACTGCTCGTTGCTCTTCTAAACTGTGATTTGTAGCAAAAGCGATAACTGGGAGCGTGACGAGCAGCTGATTAACCCTGATGACCATAACAAAGCCACCTTCATAGACAGTGAACTTGGTTGTATTTTCTTCACATAGAAGGCTCGTAAGCAAAGCATGCAAGGTTTCCCTTTACTGTACATCTTTATCACGCAATTAGTTATTCCGGATGTCTGAAATCCCTGCGTGTATGAATGTCATGGGTAAGCCTGTGTTTATATCTTTGTTCTGTATGATTCGACTTGTATTTCACCTTTTTTTGTATATCGCCTGCTTAATAAAACTGTAGTGCATTAAATCTCTCTGCAGAAAAGTTATGATCCCGGAAGTCGTACAAATTTAAAATGCTTATAGCAGAGTTTTTGCCCCTTGTTATTTGCAGTCATAACCTTCCTTGTTTTCAATCATTTTCGGTACATGTACATATTTATTACTGTTTCTAATTTTTGCAATTCAGGGTAAGGCATTGTAAGTCCTGTGTTCCGGGTCATTTGGAGATTTTTACCACCACCAAACAGGGCTTTGGAATTCCTATTATTCTCATTCCCGTCATCCTTCTGCAGTGAATAAGTATGTTGTCTTTGTTTTCAGGAAAGGAGACTCATCTGCCATGAAGTTTGATGTGTTGGAGCTCAGTGATGCAATGTGAAAAATCTGTGTGTACTGGATGGGGAGGACAAAGAATGCTTGTGTCAAAGGGAGTTTATAGGCGTAGAACTGGGAAAAGGCAGCGCTTGTAGTGTCAGGAGGACTGGTGATAGGTTAGTATGAGAATTGTATGGATATAATGAAGCGTGACAGAAAAAATTACTCTGGGGAGTGTTTGGGTCAGGAGTGGAAAAGCAAAAGAGTAAAAGAGAGTGCTCGTGGACGAAAACATGAAGGGGCAAGTGTGCTGGGAGATTCAAATACAAACGTTATCTTATAAGTATACTTTGCTAAGGGCAAATGATAAGGGAATGGGTTTAATAGATTGTGTGTTCGTACAGACTGAGTGGAGGAACAAGCAGATGAATGTACTGATTGTGTTAATACAGAGTAAGCAGGAGAGCAGGTTGAAGAATGTAAAGGAAAGAAAATGAGTGATTTTAGGTTTATCTGATCATTACCTGGCTAAAGTTGAAGTTAAGATAGACAGACAGAGGTGAAAATGTTTGTCACATGTTAAAGTACTTGGCTTAATAAACTAGCTTACATTATTCATTCATTCATTCATTTGTTGATTCATTCGTAGTTTCCGGTGTGTGTACTTTAAACAAAGGTCTCATAAAATGCCTTCTTCCTTTAGATAACAGATTAAGTTCGTGCGTATTACGTTTACTGTTAAGATACAAATGAAGAAAACTGTAAGCTGCTTCGTATTCAATGTTTTCCTTTCTAGATTTTACGATGATTGACGTAATCAATGACAGGGAACACTACAAGGTTTAATAAGGCTGAACCCTCCCCAGTAAATATTTCTCTAAAAGCAGTACGTGTTTAAATATACGTGATTCTCTCTCTCTCTCTCTCTCTCTCTCTCTCTCTCTCTCTCTCTCTCTCTCTCTCTCTCTCAAATATCCTTCCATTTACTACATCTCTTAAGTTTTAATGATTCCGACGAACTATTAACGTCAATAGCAGTAATAACAGCGATAAGTCTCATTATTACTGATCGCAAAATGAAAGCAGCGCATGAAAAGAATGAAGTGCTGTCTTTACTGGAAACACTGTACAGAATAACTTTGGTCGAGAATAATAATATTGTCGCTTCATGCAATACGGAACTCGGATATACACATTTATAAAACGGATATTCCTCAGAAATTCCCCTTGTATTACAAATGATGTGCACTACCTTAAGGGACGTTGGCTATGCAATCAGAAATAATCATGTGCACTCAATTATCAAGTAATGAAACATTGCGCATGTGCGCTTTTGTGCACATATTCATAAATGCATTCATTTCAATAAATAGCTAGCGGACGTACTGTACATGTGGCAAAGGACACCGAGGGGAGAAGGTCTATTAGGAGGCAGAAGCGATGCCTCAGGGGAACAGGAGAATGAGGGTTGGGGAGGGAGGGAGGGAGGGACAGAGGGACAGAGGGAGAGAAGGAAGGCTATACTTGGAAGGATGAAGTGTAGGGAGATGGATATTAGAGAACAAGGATGAAGGAGAGAGAGAGAGAGAGAGAGAGAGAGAGAGAGAGAAGGCTAACGTGTTTACTGAGGCGAAGAAATGGCCCGATCGCCTCTCTAATAATTGGCGACTGGCGAAGGGAGCCTTGGCTCGCTAGGGGCCCTTTTTATAGCCAAGGGGACTACTGAAAAGGGGGAAGGGCGGAAGGAGTTGAGGCTGGGGAGGCTGGAGGGCTAGACTGAGAGAGAGAGAGAGAGAGAGAGAGAGAGAGAGAGAGAGAGAGAGACTAACTCGTAGCTTTTTTAATACGTTACTACAGTTCTTATGGATTTGGAAATGTCAAGAGTAACGCCCTCGTTCAAATAAGGGTTTTGCGTTAAATTTTAGGAGGTAATATTAATGACAGTAGGGCATTTTGTCTTTTTGAATGTTCTCCTAGAGGAGAGGGTGCTTTTTTCCCGGAAGAAAGGTTGGTTTTAGGGCAAAGGAATAGCATTTTCTGCCACTTGGGTAAATTTTCTTGCTGTCTTGTAGCCGCAGAGTTTCGGTAACATCCATCCGTCTAAGAGCAGTATGTATTCATCGGACCCATAGAAATGATTAAGGAGATTAATATGCCAGCAATTTCTGGAGATAATGGTAATTACCCACCCAGTGACGGAATAAGCCAACGTTTCGTCACCCCACTGGCCACCTGTTATCAGATCAGTGATATCGTGTATGTGATACGGCCGTAGGCAGCACTAATAATAATAATAATAATAATAATAATAATAATAATAATAATAATAATAATAATAACAGCAACAACAGCAAAGTAGCAACAGTAGTAATTGGTGGTCCTGTAGTAGTGTTAATTACTGAAAGGTGCTTAGCCGTCGAGTATAAAGCCACCAGAAAACGTCATTAAGACTCGTTTTAAGAGAATGGCCCAAGTTTTGCAATCTGATTTCAAGTATAAACGTTGGCTTCTTCAGAGAGAGAGAGAGAGAGAGACTGCAGGAGTGGATATTTTCTGAGCTGTCGCTAATTTCTAATGACGAATAGATGTGTTAGTACTCTCATGAAATCATATTAGTGGTGGTATAGACGACATATACAAAAAATCATACTTATAGGGGATCTACAAGGCATCTTCTTTGCTCCATCTCATTTCATGTCTGCACTTGAGCAATGACCAAGATTCTCTTGTTTCTGTTTAAAGGTTAGTCTCTCCTATCCCTCCTCCCCATCCCCCCAAAAAAAAAAAAAAATTAACAGACTGACTTTTTCCGCCAGTAGAAACCAGTCATCTCTTTGTAAGGGTGACAAAGAGGTTCTTGCAGCCGTATGACTTGCAATTGATGAGCAAATGAACAGCGATAGTCGTTTATTTCTTATATGTTTTTTACCTGAGACTCGTTACACAGCGATACATACGAATACATATCGTAAATAGGACTGTCGCTGTGTAATTGTATTGTTTTGATATCTGCTTACAAGCGTAGTAGTAGGTAAACAGTTGCTATTATTCAATAGTCATTCCGTCGTGAAACTACTAATTTATAATCATTAGAATTTATACTTGGTAACACTTGTATTAGGACTACTGTGAATTAGCTACGAAATATCATGCTTTTGTTTAACGTGACTTGCATTTGAGTTTCTTTTTAACTCTGTTGTTTTTTAAGATGTAGTGATCGCGTAGGTGAATAACAATCTTTAGTTTTATTTAAATAATATTGTTTATGAAAACATATTTTTCCTAAAGACCACTAGGATGAATGAGAAGGCCATATCCGAGGGGACCACGGTGTTCCCAAATAACCTGTTCCTCCTTGTATTAGTTTGCCTCATTTTGTGATCAAAAGTTGTCTCCCCCACCCCACACCCCTTCATTTTTATTAATCCACGTGCTACAAAAACTGAAAAATTGAAAGTAGTATTAAGTGTAGCAGTGAAACACTAATGACAGAATGATGCATTGCTCTGAGTCTTCGAGTGCATGTCACTCATCATATCATTGCTCTTGTAATTAGATAGTTATTTGTCTGTTGTCAGATGGATCAAATGTGTGCCGGTTTTTAAAATCATATTATTATTCATTCACGGCCAAATAAGATTTGCTTGACCTCTCAAAAGGTTATGTGGTGTTCAGTGTTTTGGAAAAGAAAAGGAACAAGAAATAATGATAATTTTCAATGTTAAATTCAGGCAAAATGTATTTTTCCTGTAGACAAAGTCGATTAGCACTTTGAGGTTCGAATTCATAATGCTATCGTTTCTTCGCTAAAGTCACTGAATTCTCTAGGTTTAACTCTCTTGAAGAACGAATAAATATATCTCAAGTTTCTTTTAATTTAATTCATTCTAATCTGAGTCTTGAGGTCTAGTGTATTTTCCTTATTTTCGTTTCCAGTAATTTCTGTATTGATCCTTCTTTACGTTCTTCGTCCTCAGGGAATAAGATATATTTAATTATTTATATGTAACCTTCGGTATTAAGTGGCCCTCCATTTCCGTTTTGTTTTATTGCTCATTTACTGCCACTCCACGGGTGCTATGCCTGCCCCTCTGAGATGGTATGGGAATACATATCCGAAATTTTCTGTAGGACTTGGAGACTCTCTCTCTCTCTCTCTCTCTCTCTCTCTCTCTCTCTCTCTCTCTCTCTCTCTCTCTCTCTCTCTCTCTCGATGGAATTCACGTTACAGCAGTTTCATGTCAAGACGTTCCATTTGGTCCTTTCTACTCAAGGAAACGGGACATGGAGAGGAAAGATGTAAGAATGTCAACTACTCTCTGCTTTGCTCACCAAC
>NC_089796.1:37701663-37711663 GCF_040412425.1 Macrobrachium rosenbergii | reverse complement strand
ATTGGCTAACTCATAGTAACTGAACAAGAGCAATTAGTATTTCCAGTACAAAGTACCTAAGTGGAACGATATATTAGCCTTCTAGTAAATCAGTGGTGAATACGAAATTATTATTAGCCAAGCACCTTGGTAAAATAGAGTTAATTTAAAAACATTCTCTCTGCAGAGGTGTAGTTCCTGACTGAGATATAATTGTAGATCTAATTAGAAGTAAACCAGTGAAACAAAGCGCTTCCACCTTGGTGCTCTCTTGATCACACGAGAACACCGAATAATTCTGGATTATAGAGAAACTGGGTTCTCCATCAAACATTCCCTTCATCTTGTTATCTAAGAGAAATAAATCTTGATACGTGAAACATCTTAAACGGGCTGGTACCTAGGAAAGTGACCTTGAACCCTCCACACAAAACTAGAGGCAGTGTAGACTGCCCCCGATGAAAGAAATCCAAATATCTTCACCCGGTGCAAGCAGCCTCTTAAACGAATAGTTTCATGTTTGTATTAGTAACCCATAGATTCCTTGATTCGTTTTGCCAGGTTTGCTAAAGTATTTCAGTAGGCATTTGCTGTGGTTATTGCGATGTGATATACAAGTGGAATATAGGTGACTATTTTAAAACAAATAGGCTTATGGCTAATCAAGTATGCAAAGATCTTTAATGAGTTTGTTAGGCCAAATGCAAATGAGGCATAATTCCAGGGCCTTTTTCGCTGACACCTTGCCTCAGTGCCTTTATTCCTCAAGTCTCATTCACCTGAAACTTTGAGTGCCTAAAGTGAGTAAGCTTTCTTTTATTCAATTATTGAAATCCTGTAATGCAGTGCCACTATTATAATGATTGCTATTATTATCATAATGTTAATAATTTAGAAAATTTGACCATCCGAATCTTTCATTTGAAGGGAACTGGAGGACAAATTTGAAGTAAAGTTCATCACTTACAATTGAGGCAGTACATTACTGGGCCTAATGAAAAATGCGTCTAGTGAATGCTTTGGCTTGGATTTTCAAACAATTGCTTCAATTCCAATGTATAAGACAAAATAAATGGTTTGTCAGTATTAGATGCTTAGAGTAGATACTCAGGTTGAACCAAACGCTTAGAAATTATCAGCATTTCTTTGATTTCCAATAAATGGAAGCTAACAGTTGCTTGTGCTTCAGAGCAATAACTTTTAAAAAGTTTAAGGCAGCTCTAGAAAGAAGTGTGCTAGAAACTCAGTGAACTTCAATTCGCTATAGAAAACATCATCAAAATTGACATAGTGATATGTATATATATATATATATATATATATATATATATTATATATATATATATATATATATATATATATATACATATATACACACACACACACACACACACACACACACACACACACACATATATATATATATTTATATATATATATATATATATATATATATATATATATATATATATATATATATATATATATATATATAATATATATATATATATTTATATATATACATATATATTTACACACACACACACACACACCATAAAACATATATATATATATATATATATATATATATATATATATATATATATATATATATAAAGTATATATATGTTTCCTATATCTTTTCCTTCGTGGAATTTATCTTTATATTTTACATATTCATCTATATATATATAGACACACATATATATATACACATATATATATATATATATATATATATATATATGTATATATATATATATATATATATATATATATACAATATATGTATATATTATATATATATATACATATATTTACACACACACACACACACATTTATCTTTATTTACATATATATATATATATATATATATATATATATATATATATATATATATATATATATATAGTATATATTTATATATATATATATATATATATTATTTATATATTATATATATATATATATATATATCTTGAAAATATGTATATATATATATATATATATATATATATATATATATATATATATATATATATGTATATATATATATATATAAATATATGTATGTATATATATCAAAATATATATATATATATATATATATATATATATATATATATATATATATATATATATATATATATATATATATATATATATATATATATATATATATATATATATATATATATATATATATATATATATTACTAAAAGGACCTCATTCAAACTGGATGGTATCTAATGGAGTTTTTATTCAGAAAAAAGTTACAAGCTTTCTTGGGCAAGCAGTCCACATTATCAAGTATCAGTACAATGAGCAGATGCGTAGTGCAGCTGTATTTATATCTGTGTGCTGGGTACTTTTAATCCTATAATCGCCTAGCTCCTCCTGTGTGACCCCCACCCCCTCGTGATCTTGGTCTTTCTCTGATCCCTTCTTTCAGGTGTCCGTTTTCCGTGCGTTCTCTTGCGTTTTTCCTTTGTTTCCTTACTACTGTGGAGTATACGATTTTTCTAGATATGCTGTCTTCAAAGCCGTTTCCGGTGTTCCCTGCCATCGTGTTGTTGGCGCTAGTTATCAAGGCGTTCTCTACAACCAGTCTAGATGTTTTGTTGGTGTTCCTGTACAGAAAACTCATATTTTCCCAGTCTATTCTGTGATCATTTTCCCAACAGTGTTTGGCAACTGCCGACGTCTGATTATAATCCCTTATGTTCTGCAGATGTTGCTTGCTTCGCTCTTTACTTGATTTGCCAGTTTCGCCATAGTACCCTTCTTCACAGTCTAGACACACTGTGATATATACCACCCCTCTAATCTCTTCCCCCTCTACCGACTTTTTGTTTCTAACTATTTTATTCCTAATGGTGTTTTGTAGCTGCCTACCAGTTTGAAATTATTTAGCTTTCTGTTGATGGGTGCAATAGAGTTGTTGTTCGGGACTGTAATTATTTTCTTTCCTATCAAATGTTCCTTTACTATCCTTTCCCTCTCCCCAAAATAGTTTTTCCTTGCTTTGATGTGTGTCCACTCCCACCAATACTTAGGGTAGCCTAATCTCCTAAAACTCTCCCTCAGGTAATCCAGCTCTTCGTCTAAAAATTCGGGACTGCAAATCCTATAAGCCCTGATGGCCAACCCTGTCATTACTCCTATTTTTATTTCTTTTCTATGACTGGAGAAACTATTTATGTATGAACTGGTGTGTGTCTTCTTCCTATATACCTTGAATTTTGAATTTTCCCCTTCCCTCTTGACCAGGACATCCAAGAAAGGAATTTCTCCCTCCTTCTCTTCTTCTATTGTGAACTTGATATATTCATTTAGTTTATTTATGTTTTCTAAAAACTTGTGTAGATCTTCCCTTTCTCCCTTGTAAATATTCAAGATGTCATCCACGTATCTTACCCATTTTAAGATATTTAAGTTCACTTTATTTACTTTGCCCACCTCTTACTTTTCAAACCATTCCATAAAGATATTAGCTAGAATTGGTGAAAGACTTGAACCCATGGCCACGCCATTTTTTGTATATAATGGTTTCGCCCCACTTGAAAGCATTAACGCTGAGGGCCGCTGTTAGCAGTTTTATTAAAACGTCATGATCTATGTCGCATGTATAAAACCCCCTCCTTCATATTCTTTTTATTATTTCCATCGTCGTCTTTACTGGTGCGTTTAGTGAACAGGGAAGTTACATCCAAACTTGCAAATTTAAGTCTTTTACGTTAATTTTTTTTTTGCATGGGGAACGAAATTCACGATTTCATTGAATGTGTAGAAGTTGTAAGGGAACTAGATAAGAACAAAAATGAGGATGAATTAGCTTTTTGCAGTGGGGGCATGTGGTCGGGGATTAGGTCGAACAGATTCGTGTTTCGGAGGTTAACCTATCAAAAGGCCCTTGAAGGTTAGGAAAATACGAGGACATAAAGATTTGTAAGGCAGACAAAGGCGGGGGGGCGGGGGCGGCTGTTGTAGTAATGGATGCCGTAGAATACGAGTATAAGTTAGAACAACTGCTAAACGATGAAAACACATATGAGGCTTGCAACAAAAAACCGGACATTAATCTGCAAGTTTGGATGTAACTTCCCTGTTCACTAACGTACCAGTAAAGACGATTTAATAGATGGTACTAAATTTAACTTGGCAAAAAGTTATTTACATCTTGGGGAGGTTTATACACAAATTATGTCGTGACGTTTTAATAAAACATTACTGGGATTATGTTGTTAATATCTTCTTTCAAAAAAATTCCATATATAAGTTTTAACACTGGGGATAGAGGGTTTCCCATTATATACCAAAATTTTGTGAGTAAAATTGCCATTAAATTCACAATCTTTCACATAATTTCTGGCTATTATTTTATAAAAATAGTTTAACCAGACCACTGAGCTGACCATCAGTTAATAAAGTACTTTTAGAAAATGGGTATCCAGCTGTGTGACATCTTGAACAGTTCAAGATAAAACGGGAAGATCATCTATTGGTTTTTGTGAATAGTGATAAATCAAAACTTACAAGCCTGGATTCACTATTAAGTTCTACACTATTTAGTTTAAGAGAAGTCCACATTATTCGTGATATTTCATTTGGATGTACCTACTAATGGGTTGAGAATATCTCTAAGTACTTTCAAGGTATATGGGAAAGAACCAACTGAACTGACCAGTTCCTGGCAGGAAAATTTTTTGTGAGTTTTTATTGAAAGAAATAAATGTATGGTAATGATGTAGGGTTGGCCATCAAGGGTTTATAAGGCTTTCGTTGCTTTTAACAGGTTTTTTTTTGTTGAAAACCGCTGGATTACCATTGAGGGGGTTTTTATGTAAATTATGTGTAAAAGATTGTAAATTTGAATTTAAAGCAAATTTTTAAAAAATTTTGGTATGGCAATGGAAACCCTCTAGAAAAGTGTTAAGTAACTTATTTGGAAGGAAAGAAGATATTAAACAACATAATCCTATTGCACCCATGGGTTAGGTATGTTGACGACATAATTTCAAATTGATAGGAACCAAGATTCAAAATAACTTTTTGCCAAGTTAAATCAATTAGTACCATCATTAAATTCGATAGAAATGGAAAATGATGGGTGCTTATTTTTGGATGTACTCATACGAAGAAATAGAAGAAGGTTTAAATATGGCAGAACTGGAAAACCCACTAATATTTCTTCCTATGTGTGCATTTCTATTCTGGACAAACATAAAGGGATTATAAAAGTCAGTGTTTTTATCTATGTTTTTAAAATGATTACAGAATGTAGCCTGAATATATTGATGATGAAATAGATAAGATTAGGAATGCAGGCAAGAAATTGAAATATCTGATAGTGTATTAAACAGTGCATTTGAAGCGGCAACAAGACTATGTATCAAACCAGAAAGAACCTTACAACACAAAAAAATTTGCTTGTTTTGCCTTATAATAATAATATAAAAATATCCTCATCTTCTTAACATTTTGGTGTTAATGTCGCATTTAAAGAACAATACAACAATGAAAAATGTACTTATAAGAACACCTGACAATACTAAAGGTGGATCATAAAATTCCAAGATCACGAGTCTTGTGACAACTTTTATATTGGCCAAGCGGAAAGCACTGGAAAAAAGGAACAGCATAAGAAATGTGTGAGATATGCACAAGGGAACAGTGGTATATTTGTACATGTTAGTGAGAACAATCATGCTATCAACTGGAAGGGGCAAAAAGGATTGTATATTCTAATAATGCACTGGAAGGAACATAATTGAATCTAGCTTTATAAAAAGAAAAAGTTACAACCATAATATGAATATCAGTCAAGGGATGTATAAACTTGATCCTTTAATATCAACAGAAATTTGTAAATTGTTTAAACTTTAAGGTAGGCAGTGAGATGTATGAAAATAGGATTATCATATTTGTAAACACAGTACTAGGAGTAGTAATGTTAATGAGTTTCCAAACCCGCCTCCGTGACACCTGTCAGGTGTGGATCTGAGGTGGCGTATGGTCTGTTTATCAGCAATGTCCCCTGAGAGTATATTGTGATTTTTAGCCAAATGAGTTTTAAAGGCCACTCCTACCTCGACAGCGGCCTGACTGGGGATATGTAGTCTCTAACGGTTGTGTATGTTCATCAGTACTGTTCTTGTAGTATATATATTTGTGACTTCTCATACTCTGTATCAGTCCTTCGTCAATAGCTTGGAAATAAAGTCGAAACCGGTCAGGACCTACACACTGTTTCTTATTTTTCACCTGTGGTAATGTATGATATATATATATATATATATATATATATATATATATATATATATATATATATATATATATATATATATATATATATATATATATATATATATATATATATATATATATATATATATATATATATATATATATATATATATATATATATATATATATATATATATATATATATATATATATATATATATATATATATACAGTATATATCATTATGCCAATTTTGATGACATCTCAGACTGATAATTTTCATATATATATATATATATATATATATATATATATATATATATATATATATATATATATATATATATATATATATATATATATATATATATATATATACATATACATGAACAATTTATCACATCACCACAATTCATATACAAGTATTAAGCTACAAATGTCCATTTATATCCAATTTGCTCTCCCTTGGAAATAATATATTTTTATACATGTTACCCAAAGGGGAATTTTTTAGCTGATAATAAGTTTGTCGTCTCATGGGCTCGAACCACAGAAGACAAGAACTTAGGACTGCAGTGACACGCATTAAACCATGCAGCCATCAAGTGAGGCATAAGTTGATGCCAACTCCCACCTACAAATCACTGTTGAACTAGGTATTTGTAATTGGAATCGATATCAACCTACCTCTGCCATGTTAACCATGTAGTGTGTTTGTCACGTGCAGCATTGTTATGAATCAGTTTTATCACATCATTGTGATTCTTATACAAGCTTAAGCTACAAATGTCCTTTAATATCCAATTTGCCCTACCTCTTAAAAGAATATATTTTTATGTATGTTACATGAAGGGGAATTTTTTTAGTTGATAATGAGTTCGTTGTCTCGTGGGCTCGAACCACGGAAGACAAGAACTCAGGACTACAGTGAGCGCATTAAACCACACAGCCATCAAGTGAGGTACAGGTTGTTACCGACTCCCACCTACAAATCACTGTCGAACTCAGGTATTAGTAATTAGAATCAATATCAACCGACCTCTACCATGTTAACCAAGTAGTGCGGTTGTCGAATGCAGCTATATTATGAATGAGTTTTATCGTGTCACCGTGATTCATATACTAGCATTAAGCTACAAATGTTCTTTAATATCCAATTTGCTCTACCTCGGAAATAATATATTTTCATATATGTTACCTGAAGGGGAATTTATTTAGTTGATATTCTCTTGTTAAATGTATAAAGTAAAATTTGTCCAGAAAATTGTGATATGATATATTTTGTAATTGTCGTGTAATTTTTTTTCTTCATAAGAGATGTTGTGTGTAGTTTATTCTGTGTAATGATAATATATATATATATATATATATATATATATATATATATATATATATATATATATATATATATATATATATATATATATATATATACATATACACACACACACACACACACACACACACACACACACACATATATATATATATATATATATATATATATATATATATATATATATATATATATATATATATATATATATATATATATATATATATATATATATATATATATATATATATATATATTCATCTACTTTTTGTGACATCAAGTGTCAGAATGATCCCTCTCCATAGTTAACAGTTGACAATGACAGCGATGCAATAGTGTGTGTGGCTGTGATCACGGGGACCAGGTGTGGTGGCCAGGGTTGCTATGGTAGCGCACAATCTCTTTTCTCATTGGTTGTCGCACAGCCAGTGATGGCACCTGCTGTTGTCAAAGCGCGGTTCACCGCTGTGTGTAGCTTGTTAGGTATCTCGACACGCCCGGCAACTGTGCGTTGTCAAGGGGAATCGTTACGTGGTGTATTGAAAACGCGCGACGCTGCGGTTACATGTGAACAATTCCATAAGCTAACATTGAACAATCAACTGCACGTATCTCACCGCGTGATTAAAAATGCCCTGTGTGAACGTAGCCTAAGGGAAGGTTTTGCTCTTTCATGTTTTATAAACATGCCAATCAAATGATTAGGCACCTGCTGTCTGTATCATTCACATTGGGAGCTCATCCAAAACTTTTTTCCTTAAAGTCACATATTGTTCTGATTGCGTTCATGTGACTAGAAGTTCTAGAAAGTTCTTTTGCCTTAATAATTATATCATCTAGTTATATTGCTTCTAACTGGAATCCTGAAAATGTGTTCGTTCTGATTTTAGAGACAAGTTGCCTGGTTCTCTCTCTCTCTCTCTCTCTCTCTTTAAAAGAGAGAAGTTATTAACATAAAATATGTGTGTGGTCAGTAATATTTAACCTAGTTTTGAAATCTAGCATTAGTTTTATAGCAGTGTATATAGTAATAACAGCGGCTTTCAAAATAGAGTGTTAAAGTAAATTTCGAGTTGCAGCAACTGGGGTCATCTTGTAAAAGTTTTCACAAGTTTGTGTAAGGTACTGTAATATTTTTTACATTTTAAGTCATGACTTACGATACTTGAGTGAGTTTACATTGCATTTCATTTTCATGTTTTGTATATTTGTGTTTTCTTAATGTCATTTGAAATAGTTAATTCTTTTTGAATTTGATGCTTGTGTGTTTGCAGTCTCTTAGTTTTTCACATTTTATATAGTGGTGATTTATGATTTATTTACTTAGCATCTTAAGTATTTCTTAATAGTTTAACATTGCATACTTTATTCCTTTTCATTTACTTAAATTTTTGTTTCAAATCTTATGTATTTGTTAATAGTTTAAATTTTGCTTGATTAATTTAATTTCTTGATAAGTTAATGTCCTTGTGATTAAATATTGTTTAATGGTTTATTTCAAGAATTAATTAAATTTTATGCTGTGTTTTCAAGTAAAATTGTGAATTTTCATTCCAAGTAAAAGTAAATTTTCTTTAAACTGTGAATTTTGATTAATTAATTTTGAAATAAGAATAAATTTTTGTACTTAAAGTTTTTACATTAGTGTTTCATTTACTAACCACCAGTGGTAGGATTAATTGTGTGCATAAGGCATAGTGATTAACATGTTTTGTTCCTTCAGTTTTGCTGATGTGACTCTAACCTGGGGACGCACTTAAAGTTGTTTGATGGAGTGATGCTCTTTTACTTTAGTATATTTCTTGTTTAAATGTTGATACTTCACACTAGTTTTGATAAACTTTGTCTGATTTCCCACATGATTAGTAAGTTTTTAAAGTTTTTAAGGGATCACTGATGCCTTTAGAGTACTCAGTCATAGTTATATTGTTATGAGAGTTCAGGTATCTGGCTGAAGTAGGGTAAACTTTTGAATTCTGTAATTAGTAGTGTAATAACCAAGTACCTGGATCACTTTGCAACTATATATATATATATATATATATATATATATATATATATATATATATATATATATATATATATATATATATATATATATATATATATATATATATATATATATATATATATATATATTATCAGAAACTGGACTCTTGGCTGGTGAGAAATTGAAACAAAATTATAATGATGCTGCCACAAAACCAAGAAAGTCCAGCTTATAAGCAAAAGGAAAAGTTATTTGAAAACTTACCTTAGATTTTCCTGGATTTACAATTGAATGTGGAAGGTCGCCATATGGGAATTAGAATTCTTTTAAAAATTTACAGGGATTTATTTACAGAGACTTACAAGTAAACAATGAGACAACAGAACAACATAATCACTAAGGGGCAGATTCAGTTATGGGACACATGGAATGATAAGGAAATGAATT
>NC_089796.1:37671663-37696663 GCF_040412425.1 Macrobrachium rosenbergii | reverse complement strand
TGTGTATTAGGCTGGCACAGATTATAGTAGCACTGACATTGTCTTTGACAGATATAATGAAGAATCTGTTAAAGTAGGAACAAGGACAAGGCAAAGAAGGGGAACACACATACATAGAATAATTGAATCAGGAGATGTCCCTCTGCCACAGGATTAACAGGGATTCCTCTCACTCCCAGAGAATAAAGCTGACCTTGCCAGATATTTGTCTGAGGAAGTAGGACAAACTGAGACCGTTAGAAAGACATTGGTCATTGGGGGAGAATTCTTTGAGGGATCAAAGGTGTATTCCAATGATGCAAGCATTGATGTAACACAGCTTAAAGGCCACCATGAAGAGGCTGACACAAGGATTTTTCTCCACTGTGCCAATGCCAAGACAAACACAATCGTTGTGTTATCACGAGATACAGATGTATTGTGTCTACTTGTAGCCCACTGTTACACAAGCATTGGCTCCAATGATCTATGGATGAAGTCAGGAACATACAAGAAACCAAAGTTCATCCCAGTGAAAGATGTCATACATAAACATCAATTGGACATTACAGGTGCTCAGCTACTCTTGGCATTCCATGTGATCACAGGGTGTGACACAACATTCTTTCTCTCTGGCCACAGTAAGAAGACAGCACTACATGTCTTCTTCCAGCACAAAAACATGTTGAGAGGTCCAGGACATGAGCCACCGGTGAGGAAGTCATGTAAAATGCTGAAGCATTCATATGCAAGGTGTACATTGTCCCAGAAGCTGTCACAACTGACCAGACAAGGGTCATCCTATTCAAGAAGGCTGTTAAACCAGAGCTGCTACCACCGATAATTGATGCTTTGAAATACCACAGAAAGAGATGCCACTTACAGACTATTATTTGTCTTCAAGTAACTTGTCCTATGCCCACCAGCCACAAGTTTGGGGTGGGAAATGAAGGATGGCAATATGTCTCCAGTCCATTTTTCACTCCCAGCTGTACCTGAATCCTGTTTGCAACTGATCACTTTTGGCTGTCAAACAAGATGTTCCACATGGATGTGCAAAAGTGTAAAATCTAGATTAACTTGTGCTGGTAATTGCAGTTCTACAGCAGAATGTATGAATGCTGATCACTGAGCTCGATCAACACTGGTATTACAAACTTCCATTCTGTCATCTGAAGTGCAAAGACTACTTACAGCTGCTAGAAAACAGTTCTGATAAGTACTTCATTATTTTTTTAGTTAACATTTGTGACTACAACAGAATACCTTATTCTATACCACTGAAAACATTTACAAGTCTGTTTCTGGAACTGAGTGACAAGGAAATAGGCACCTTTCATATGCTACTCAGGAATGTGGAGAATAAGGGTATTGATTGTATGTGTATGCTTAATTTTTGTCTTTCAACAAGATTAAGGTTTTTCAGAACAGTAATATAAATGAGGTTGTAGCTACAATTATATTTTTGCAAATTTGGTCTAAAATTCAGAAGTTAGGCAAGTTTGTTATTATGTAGGTTATACCTTCTGTATTTGAGTATTCTCTATTTAAATATTCATATCGTATAGTACATGGTATATCTCTGTATAATTGACCTGAAAAAGACTAAATACCTACATAAGTGGAATGGTAGGCTACAGATAAATGTTCAGTAATATTACTTTTTTTTATATTTTAACTCACCATAAATTTAATGATGCCTGAAATATTCGGACAAAGATGGGATATTTGTGAAAGAACGGTAATATAGATGACCAAAATGTTCTATATTTTTGCAAAAAAATGACTAAACACGTAACATTTACATAAAATAATTGACCAGTGAGTCATGATTTGTATGAAATATACTCTTTGATGCCAAAAACCTCAGAAAAATGTCCCAAATTATCCCTAAACCATATATCATGGCAAACTTATAGCTAAATTTAAAAGAAAGGCGCCCATGTTGAATTTTTTGTGGTTTGACAGTTAAAAACTAAAAATTTTGCTTGGTAACCTTGATTATTGGATCCAGCAAGCCCAAATCCTTAGGGAACAACTGGTTACCAAATTTTAACAAGAAATACCTTTAGTTACATTTTGTGAAAAGTCATTCTGAGCAGAAAATGTTTTATAAACATATGCATTTTAAGGCTTCATTTGTCAGTGAGGTGAATTTTCAAAATATCATTAACGCTGCTCTAGGGCAAGTAAGCTGGCGTGCGTGAAGCTGGCGTAGTCAGGGGTATGGGGAGGGGATGGAGCTCATCAGTTCACTTGCTACTCTGAACAGTCTCACTTTTCCGCCAGGTTAGAAGTGTCATATTCCTGATTCATTTTGACAGCCAGAAACTGGACATATACCTTACCCTTTCCGTAATGTGAAATGTGCAGATATGATGTGTATTTATGGGCTTTGCAACAGTTCAATTAGATTACATGGTTGCGAACTCTACTGTTATAAAAAAAATGAAATCGGCAATTGGGCCGATGTGAATAAAACACCTCCAAATCAAATGTGTTCTTTAGATACTGAACAAAGGGGAAAAAGTGCGTGCATCATTGAAACCTTCTGCCTCTCCGTCAATGGTATTCACTGGACTCCGAAAATGAAAATAAAAGCGCGCCGAATGGAATCTGTCCTCCATTAAAGATAGACCTATTCATTACACAACAGTCAAAGATTTAAAACGTATTATAAAAAATTCTCTTCTTCTCCATCAAAAGTATTCATCACACTCCAGTTAAAGGAAGATAACGCATCTATGAAAGCGTTTTCGTCTTTGTCATATGAGAAAGACTGGGAACATCATTGAAAATTCCCTTTCTTCTTTCGTTCTGTCACAAGCAGGCTTCATACATTAATCGAAAGAGTTAAAAAAAAAAATTGACATTATTCCCAGTGCAGTAACCACCCTACCTGCATTCCCTTGTCAACATGACTACTGCCATTATCATTCATTCAGCATAGGCGCAGGCATAGTCCTCAGTTCTGATTCAACAATTCCGTGACGAGGCGGCAGGACAAACAGTTTGCGCTAGAATTCAACGATCACAAGAAATGTTGCCAAGCAACATATACGCTACTTTCTTGATTTGTAAGATTAATCATTAAAATTAAATGGCTTGAAGTTTGTTCACAAGTGATTTACTAGTTGAAGGGACTGTAATGCTACATTTTTTAATAACCTGCAAGAAAAGATATAATCTTTAATACCCTTCATCAAAAAAGACTAGTAATCCTCATGATACTTCAAAAATTCACCCCACCGACAAACGAGGCCTTAAAATGCATGTCTACTGAACATCTGCTCAGAATGACTTTTTCTTTCATTTCCCAAGACATTTGCATAAACTGGAACGTGATGAATGTATAAATATAGGCAAATGCCACGAAGGAAAAGTGAAACAACGGCGTGGTTGCTAGGCCTTTCGACACAATGGTCCTTTACTAGCAGATTAGTAGTAAAGGACCGTTGTGTCGAAATGCCTGGCAACCACTCCGTTGTTTCATTTTTCCTTATATATATATATATATATATATATATATATATATATATATATATATATATATATATATATATATATATATATATATATATATATATATTTTGTGTGTGTGTATGTGTGCGTGATGGGTGTATCTGTTCAATAAATGTTCTACTTGAAGCAGCAGATAAGGGAACTGCTACTAATGCTTCAACTACAACAGCAGCTGCAACAGTCCTCAACTGCTGCTGCAATTACAACTAATACTCCTACCATTTCCCATTACCGCTACAATTGTAAAGCAATATTGGAGGTTTTATTATGATATAATTAGTTAGCTTATGTGCTGTTTTAAAATCACACGTAATAAATATTCACATCTTCTAGCGGTATGTATGAAGAACAAAAAAGCAGACAAAATAACTCTCCGGGGTTTTTTGAAAACACGATTTGAATATGAGTTATGGATACCCACGCAGCCTTTACCCCTTGCTTATTTATATTTTTCTAGTTCCATATTGTATTCAAATTAAAATCATTCTACCTGAAACGAATGGAAATCAGAGTCAAACTAACCAG
This sequence comes from Macrobrachium rosenbergii, assembly GCF_040412425.1. Taxonomy (NCBI): domain Eukaryota; kingdom Metazoa; phylum Arthropoda; class Malacostraca; order Decapoda; family Palaemonidae; genus Macrobrachium; species Macrobrachium rosenbergii. The sequence continues at coordinate 37,692,637 of NC_089796.1, read as the reverse complement.
AGAGCTAGGAAAAGGCTGTTTATGGTGACAGGTGTTGCGCATGAAGTGATGAAGAGTTTTCAGCTTTCTATCAACAATTTTCTAATGGCTGGTTCTGGGTCAATGGATACGTCATCAAATTTTAAAGGATAGACCTAGAACCGGCTGGCATTGCGGTTCCGCATTTTTTATACATGATAAATTACTTAAATATACATTTCTTATAAATTCCCAACAGCCCCTCATTGAAATTAGAACAACGCTCTCTCTCTCTCTCTCTCTCTCTCTCTCTCTCTCTCTCTCTCTCTCATTGTAGCTAGAAATTGCAAGAAATTCTCTCGGACTCTTGGCTACATGTCTTCAATAAATAACGCATGTTCCAGCCCCATTCCTCAGAATTTTGAAAAATTCCGAGTTTGGTAAATAATATTATCCATCCCTACTTCTGAAATATTTATTATTCATATTTTTTCTCAAGTACGGCCGTTCAAACCTTACTGGAATTTGTCTCATCGGCTAAGATTTTTAATCCACAGAAACAGCGTCATGCTTTTGATGTGACTGAATAAACTCATTTCGCTTCGATAAAGATTTTCCATAAATTATGGCAGATTGTAAGGCGGAGGGTTCGGTTTTGTAAAGTCGAATGAGTCAAAGATTAATGCAGTCATTGGAGAATGATTCACTTTTATTGTGATACCAGTTTCTCTGAATGTTTTCGTCCCTATCAAGCTCTTCGTAAGGAAAATTAGTTTCCATTGCATTATATATGAAATGAAATATAGATCGTTTACAGATTGATCAAATTCATTTCTGCTTCACACATGCATCAATCCTTCTAGTTTTTTCTTCATTGGCGCTATGTTATCTTTGTAGGTATATTTACTGTGCCAGATACAGTACAACGTCTGCTCAAACTTTTGCCTTCGAACAATTAATTTCACCAAATGTTTTCCTGACATAAATTTCTTGTTTTATTTTTTGTGTTGCATTTCATTTAAGAAGGCATGATTACACACTTAATAAATAACGAGCGACTTATCTCGATGGAAACAAGTGTTTCATGCATTGCTCTACGCTTCTCCCAGGAGAACTTAAGTCCCCGCCATTGATGTTGGACCTGCTCTGCTGTGCTACAGTACCACCGTTCCCTAACTTCACTGTCCGTCCTGAGAGATGCATTCTGAGACAGTAGGTTCATTTGACAGACAGTTTGTTTTTATTATATTTATGCGTAGGTGTTATGGTCATGCTCTTTATGCTTTTCATTATGGCTTTCGGATACTTCCAAGATTTTTCAGCTAGTTATTTAAATTTTCAATAGTTTCTAGTGCATCTGCGACTTGCTTCTCGTGCTTCCAAATTCCTCCATTGGATCTGCGACTCGTGAGCTTCCTTTCAAATTAAGGAAGGGAACTCAAAAGACAAGAATCGAATGTCAGTTTGTCTTCCATAATTGTTTCTTCTCGTAAACATTAAGGAACCTGAAATTGTTACGCCACTTACGTATGTTATTTATAGCATTTTGTAATAATTCATATTTTGCTATCGATGTCATTGTTTAAAAGGTTATGCCTCCTTCCCTGAAATATTCTACTCTTCATCAGCTAACTTTCCTGCCAATGCCATTAGTGTTAGCGTTTCCCTAGTAGTCTCTCTCTTCATCCACTATGGCAATCAGCGTGAGGAGCTTTCCTCAAACAAGACCATGATTGTCATAAGTCGCATCAGATCTGCCTCTTCAAAAGACGTCGTTCAGGTATGTATCTGGGACGCTCGTCTTCTGAATAGCTCTTCAAGCTGTGCCTGTGGGTCATCTGTTTGAAACTACTGTAGAATGCTGCTTCCCTGTTGAAGTGGGAACCATTGTTCAGGTTTCTGTTTAGAGCTCAGGCAGCTTTGTTTGTGGTAACAGAGATTTGTCATTTTTGTTTTCATTTAACAATTATCTTTTGAGGCTATAATAGTTTCTTTTCTCTGCCTTACAATTATTTGCTAGGCTGAGGCGGTTAGAACGATTTATGTTGTATGATATGACGTCATTAACAACAACATGGCATTCATGAAGTCTTCATCTCAAATAATCGCTTTCCTATGGAATTATAAAGCATACATAATTTTTACTTTCATAAGAGAGAGAGAGAGAGAGAGAGAGAGAGAGAGAGAGAGAGAGAGAGAGAGAGAGAGTTCTGTTAATGGTATAATAGAAGGGTAATATGTTAAGAGCATCTTTTTTTTATTGAATTCTTGGCAATTTCTCTCTTACTTGTTATTGTTTAGCATGCATATGTTGGTGAAATATGTTGTTGCCTGCACTTGTAAGCAGATGCAAGTATTTGCCATGGTTTTTTTTTTTTTTTTTTCTTTTAATGTTTCCGTAATCAGGAAACTCATTCTCCTTGTGGGTCGAGATAAACAGCAAACTTTCACTTAGTAACAGATTATCACCAATGAGACGCTGTTACCTACTGTATGTTGTGTAATATCAGCAATAACAACAATTAAGTTCCCTGTTAGTATAACGCCAGATTCAGGATTTATCCTGATGTCGATGTAAAAGTGCGTCAACCTTCGAAAATGCAGCTTTGTGCAGCCTCTTGGTTATCTTAACAAAAATGTGTAAAAGCGGCACGTGTGCATCATGAAACGCAGAAAAAAAATTCAAGCGGGAGAAGGAGGGATATATAAAACTGATATCCAATACAGTGAAGATCTACGAAAGAATTATTGAAGAAAGAATAAGGAGAGAAACCACAATAAGCGCGGAACGGTCCGGCTTCATGTCAGGGAGGGGAACAATGGGTGCTATATTTGCTTTAACTGAACACAAACTATGGAGAGTTACGGAGAAAAACAGAGAGAACTTCACTTGGTAGTTATTGACTTAGAAAAAGCATATGGCCCTTTTCTAAGGTAAAAAGCATGGCGGTGTATGAGTGTGTAGGTAGTTTTTGAAAATATGTTGAGATGTGCATGCAGAAGCAACCACACAAGTAAAAAGCTATTTTGGAGCTACAAAAAAGGTCAAAGTGAGGGTTGATTTCCATCAAGGACAAACTCATAGCCCCTACATCTTCGAACTTCTGATGAACGTTGTAACATCAGATGTCTGAGAGGAGGTCCCTTGAAGTGCTCTATTTGTTGATGGTATCGTGTTGATAGGACTAGAGAACGATTTAAACTGAAGGTAGAAATGTGGAGACAGGCACCTGAAGATCGAGGTCTGAAGATAAGTAGGAGAAGAAGGAAGACAGTGCACAATGAAACTGGGTCTGGACGACATCAAGAGAGTCAAAATATCTAGGATCAAACGTGACTGACAATGGGAATCCAAGGTCGTCAGGGAATATTGTGCACCAGGAGGATTGGTGCCAAGGTTAAAGGAAAGTTTGACAAAAGTGTAGTCAGACCAGCGATGGTTTCCAGAGCCGAGACGTGGCCGATGAAGAAGGCTCCTTAGGGACGAAAAATGGATGAAACAGAGATGAGGATGTCGAGATGGATGTGTGGAGCCACAAGAAGAAAGAGGATCAGAAATGAATTTATTAGAAGAATAGTTAAGGTAGGGAAAGTATCGGAGAAGGTTTAGGAAAGAAGATTACAGTGGTTTGGTCATGTTATGCGGGGAGAACAAGATCATGTGTGCAAAAAGGTTATACGTATGAAGGTGGAGAGAAGAAGAGACGCCAAAGTTCAGGTGAAAGGATACAATAGCATGTGACATGCTGGAGAGAGGTCAAGAAGTCAGGGTGCATTGGACAGTGGAAGGTGGAGCAGCCTGAACCTAAAGACATAGAAGAAGGTATATATATATATATATATATATATATATATATATATATATATATATATATATATATATATATATATATATATATATATATATATATATATATATATATATATATATATATATATATATATATATATATATATATATATATATATATATATATATATATATATATATATATATATATATATATATATATATATATATATATATATATATATATATATATATATATATATATATATATATATGTACACACACACACACACACACACACACATATATATATATATATATATATATATATATATATATATATATATATATATATATATATATATATATATATATATATATATATATATATATATATATATATATATATAGTGCATAAGTATTTCTGCGTTTGCAAAAGGAGAGGGTAAAATAAGTGAGAGTGGTTTGGTGAAGCAATACCAATATATTTGTAAAGCATTTGGTCAATGAGGCTAAAATTCCAAGTGTTTAGGCAGAGAAGCGTCCAAACTTTCAGCCATTAAGGGCGAGGACCCATTTGGGTTAAGAGACAATTTGAATTTTACGGACACCAACGCTAGGAGTCTCCAGACTTTGAGGAAATGGGAAGGTACAGAGAGAGAGAGAGAGAGAGAGAGAGAGAGAGAGAGAGAGAGAGAGAGAGAGATGGTGAGGGAAGGAAGTGGGAAGAGAAAGAGGCAGCCCATGTTTGTCTTCGTCTGTTCGTTAAACCAGCGTGTTTTTGAAGCAAAATTTATCGACATGCGATTGGTATTTTGTATTTTGTGCATCGAGGCAGCCATAATATAAGTAACAGTCATTAAATTCAATTGGGTAATCGATAATGTATATATATATATATATATATATATATATATATATATATATATATATATATATATGTGTGTGTGTGTGTGTGTGTGTGTGTGTGTGTGTGTGTGTGTGTAGAGAGAGAGAGAGAGAGAGCGAGTTCTTCAGTTAGCTTTTCGCCTTTTCTTTCTCTATAAATGAGATTGCAAGGCCATATGAAAATGAATCCATGGTCGTTGTTCTGGTTCTCGTTAAGAAAATTTGGAGGAAAAATACTTGCAGGCTGTAATGAAACTGTCTCTGTTTTCTTTTTGGTGAACAAATATGCCAAGTTAAGGCGAAAGGAAATGATAACAGGAAAAAGTTCATACCCACAAAATACGAACACATGTATTCATGTGTGTATGTATGTAAGCTACGAAATCCATTAGAGTGGCAGGACGAAAGGCCCTTCATTTCCTTGAACCCGAGACGAGCTTCAAACTAATAACTTCTTTAAAACTGTAAGAAGGAACTGTACGTTGACGCAAGTTTTATGCACAGCACAGGAGATTATCATTTACAAATATAGTGGTATTTCTACTTGTATCGGTGGAAAATAACATATACATGTTATATACATACATACATATATATATATATATATATATATATATATATATATATATATATATATATATATATATATATATATATATATATACACACAAGGTATGTTCAATAAATAATGAGAAAATGTCAGGCATGAGACACTAAATATGATTTGATCAAATTACTACTTCATGGTGAAGTACACATACAAATATTCAATAAAATGACAAACTGGCAACTTTCTATATTTGTAGGTCTGAGTGCAGCAGTGAACGTGGTAGAACCAATCTGATCCGGTTTGCTGATCTCTGAACACTTGTCAAAATGCAGCGAAACATGGAGCAACATTACACCATCAAATTTTGTGTTAAACTTAAGAAAACCAAACAAGAAGCTTATGGAATGTTAAAGGAGGCCTATGGGGATGAACAGATGAGCCAAGCAAGTTTCTATCGGTGGTTTAACAGATTTTCTGACAGAAATGAACAGGCTGAGGATGAACCCAGATCTGGAGCACCGAAAAGTGAACGCTAGGAGGAAAACATTGAGGAAGTGCAAAGGTTAGTGAAGCAAAACCGTCGAATATCTGTGAGGATGCTATCTGAAGCTGTTGGTATTAGTATTGGCACAGTAGAGACAGTTCTGACCGAAGAGGATTGGAGGAGTGGTCAGTGGTGGTTCCACCAGGACAATGCCCCATGCCACAAGTCAACGCTGGTGACCACCTGGATGGCCGACAGGCGAATGAAAGTGGTACAACACCCACCCTACAGTCCTGACCTAGCCCCTTGCGGCTTCTTCCTGTTTCCACACATGAAAGACAGTCTCAGGGGAACCAGATTCCAGTCAACAGAGGAGCTGAAAGAGGCATCGGAAAGTTACATGAAGGGACTACTGAAAAAGGACTTTGAGGAGGTCTTCCAGGATTGTGAGAGACGCATGCAGAAGTGTGTAGTTGCGAGAGGCAGTTATTTTGAAGGAGACAAAGTTGTGTAAGCTAATGAAAATAAATAGTGTCTCTCCTGACATTTTCTCATTACTTATTGAACATACCTCGTATATGTATATATTATATTATATATATCTGAAAAGCCTATAGATCACAAGTATGTTATGAATTACAATACACAGTGAATGTTTAATTAACAAGTATGGAGGAAAACTCTCCCAAAATCTTGAAGAGAATGTATAGCTATCATCTGACGCATTTCCGAACTAGGTATAATTGTGGCATTAGGTTCCTCGAGACGTGGAAACAGGTCACATGACTTCGTATGTGCATTCGCCAGAAATGTCCAGATTCCGGTGGGGAACGTAAGTACGTGCACTTCTTTTGGGTGGAGTCCCAAGGTGTGAAGGGATTAGATATTGAAAAAGGGGTCATTTGAAGACCAACATTGAACATTATTAGAAGTCTTCAAGTAAAGACTTGTTCAAGACTGTGAACATTGCTGTTTGGAGGTAGGAACCACATTCAGTTTCTCAAACTGTAGATTGTTATTCTTCATTCTTATAATGTCTTGTTTTTCAAGCATTTTTTTTGTATTATATATATATTTTATGAGTAGCATGGGAGGAATTCCCATATCTTTATTTTTATGCTTTTGGGGATTAATGAGAAATTCATATATATATATATATATATATATATATATATATATATATATATATATATATATATATATATATATATATATATATATATATATATATATATATATATATATATATATATATATATATATATATGTGTGTGTGTGTGTGTGTGTGTGTGTGTATGTATATAATGTACTCAGTGTAATAAAAATAATTGTTTCAATATCATATGTAGTGTAATGTCAGATCTCAAAAGAGTTGGTGATTCAGATAACTTGACAGCATAATTTAGAATTAGTATTATGTTTTAACAATAACGTAGTATGTGATCGCACATTTTGTCTCCCAGCAACATGTGTTCTGTACTCATGATTTCATATGTCCTGTTTTGGTTCAGGTGTCATTGCGAAAGATAATGCGTTAGCAAGCAAGGGAATGGCAATTGAGTCATGTAAGGTTTTTTCTCACACAAGAAAAAGGTGAATGATTTTGTAATGTTTCATTTACTGTTCTGAAAACCAACTTTGGTTCTTCATCTTGTTTTGAAAGCATGCTGCTTATGGCTTCCCAGCTGCCGTCTGTTTTGATCACGTTGAGATTTTGTTAAGAGCTTTGTCCCATACAATTTTCTGCTCGAGGCACGTATGCCTTTTTGAGAGTAAATGCACATATCTCGATTGATTACGTCGTGTTTTGTAATGTTGCATTTCTCTGATCACGTATTGTTCTGATGTGTTAATGTTGGCCCCAAAACGTTTTGCTCAAGAAGTGATGTCATCTGACCATTTCATTTCTGACTGGAGTCTAAAAGTTATTTCATTCTGATTTCAGAGATTGTTTGTGCGGTTCTCTCTCTCTCTCTCTCTCTCTCTCTCTCTTCAAAAGAGAGAAATTATTAACGTAAAATATTTGTGTGGTCACTAGTATTAGTCTAACTTTTTGAGATCTGAATGCAGGAAAAGTGTGTAATGACACCTAACAAAATAGGGTGTTTTGTGAATCTGAAGCAGATGCACTTCAGATGATTTTGCGAAAGTTTTCACAAGGTTGTGTAAGGTAAAGTGAACTTTACTTATTATTACCATGGTGTAATAAGGTATATTAAGAAATTTTGCCTTAGTGAAATTATTATTGGTAAATCTTTTGTGCATTTTTGTGTGTTATTGCATTTGCAATCTCTTGATTTTTTACATTTTATGTATTAGTTATTTAACATTTATTTACTTAGCATTTTAAATCTTTCTTGGTAATTTAACATTGCATACATGATTTAATTTTCATTTATTAAGATTTTCTTTTCAAATCTTGAGTAATTCTCAATAGTTTAAATTTTGCCTGATTAATTTAATTTCTAGATAAATTAAAGTTTTTGTGATTTAGTTTTGTTTAACAATTTAACTCAAGAATTAATTAAATTTTGTGTTGTTTTCAAGTAATAGTAAAGTTCTTCAGACTGTGAATTCTAATTGTAAATTTTGAGTTTAAAAATAAATTTTTGTATTTAAAGTTTTTAAAAAAACAGTGTTTGATTTATTGACCATCAGTGAATAGGATTAATTGTGTGCATAAGACAAAGTGATAAACATGTTTTGTTCCTTTCGTTTTGCTGAAGTGAATTAAGACCAAAGAAACAGTTAAAGTTGTTTGATGGAGTGATACCCTTTTACTCTAGTATATTTCTTGTTAATAAATGATATCTCACACTTGTTTTGATAAACTTAGTTTGATTTTTCACGTGATTAATAAGCTTTTTAAGGGATCACTGTTACCTTTAGAATACTCTGTCATAATTTTTATTGTTATGAGAGTTCAGGTACCTGAATGAAGTGAGGTAAATTTTTGAATTCTGTGATTAGTTGTGTAATAACCAGGTATTTGGAACACTTTGTGATAATAAAATGTTGGTGCCCAGACCCGGGAACAAAACAAAATATCATTTTGATTCATGGTTTATACTGGTGGTGTTAGGGATATATTTTGATAGGAGAGTGACCACATAGTTATTTTCTAAAATGTATTGGTAATTATTATTTGAGTAACTTAGATAAAACCGCTCTGTTCAATATGCAGAAGTTTTTAGCAGCTCCTTCCATCCAAGAGTGATCTGAATCCAACCTTATTAAGGCACATTGGACTGCTTTAGCAGTGGTATGCTAGGAATAACTAAAAAGGGAGACATTTAATGTGTGTATTGGTTTTATGGTTAAATCACAAATCACATTCTTTGCTTGAACCCTATACGAAGCCATAGAATTTTTTCAGCAAATCGAATTTTTAAAGATTATTGGTTTTTTTGCAATCCAAGCATTGATGAACTCTGGTAAAATAGATGAAGAGTTATTGAGAAGGTAAAATAAGAATTGTTGAATGCAGCTGAGGCCAAATTTATAAATAAGCAAGAGCAAAAGAAAGAGAAAAGTGGAGCAGATTTAGAGCTTAGGCGCATAGATGCAGAAGAAAGTTTGATCAGGCTAAAAATGCAGGCTGAAAGAGAGAAAATGCAAGCAGAAAGAGAAAGAGAAGACAGAGAGAAAAGAGAAAGAAAAGAAAGATAAGAAGAAAAAGCAGTAAGAGAGGAAAGAGAGGAAAGTTTAATTAAGCTGAAGATGTAGGCTGAAAAAGAGAAAATACTGGCATAAAGAGAAAGAGAAGAAAGGGAGAAAAGAGAAAGAGAAGCAGAAGAGGGAAGAGAAAAAGCAATACATGAAAGGGAGATGGATTTAATAAAAGCTCGATCCACATTACCTGTAACACCGTCCAACCCTATACAATGTACTCAAGAACCTGTATTTGATGTGGTAAGAGTGCAGAAGGTAATTCATAAGTTCACAGAAGGAGATAAAGATGAGTTTTTTGGTCACTTTGAAAAAGTGGCTTCAGGTATGGGATTGCCAGAAGACAAATGGTCAGTCTTGGTACAGAGTGTTGTCACTGGTAAAGGAAGAAGTGCCTCTTTAGCCTTATCAGCTGATCAGTGTGAAGAGTAGAAGGTACTCAAACACAATGTACCACAAGTTTACCAGATGACCCCTGAATATTACAATGAAAGATTCAGATCTTTGAGAAAGAATGACGAGATGACTTTCTTGGATTATGCCTACAAAGTAGGATGTTTCAAACCATGGATGGAGGAGGTTAAAGTTAAATCTATGGACGAACTTGAGGAGTTAGTAGTCCTAGAGCAATATCTTAGAGGAATTCCTGAACACATGAAAACCTATTTAAGAGAGAGAGGGAGAGATTAAGAAACTTGACAAAGCAGCTACATTGAGTGAAGATTATAACATCATTTGTAGCAAAAGGAATTATAATGTCAAGCACCAGAACCAACAACGCACAGGTTTAAGGTCTCATCCAAATTGCAGGAACATTACTAATGGGAATCCTTCTAGTGGCAATGCCAGTACAAAGCCAGGTAATACCCCTCAGCAATCGAATGTCAAATCCTCATCATCCAGTTTCTCAAGACAGATACAGAAGACTAATGTTGTCTGCTTCAAGTGTGGAAGAGCAGGACACTGCAGTCGAGATTGTTATCAGACAGAACAGCAGTCAAAGCCAGTTGGTCAAGTGGTTAAAGGTAACCAGGTGGAACAAACTATGAAGAGTAGTGTGGGGAAGACTGGGACAGTTGGGAAGACAGACTAAACAAGCTGAGTGTTTAGCAACCAGTGGAGATGTAAGTTCAAGCAGTAAGTAGATCTTACAGATCTTACAGATCTTACAATTCGTTCGGGTTGCCCCAGGTCCCTCAGTGTGAGGCGCCTTTGATGTCTACCAGAGAGTTGCTAACGCATCTTCCGGTATATTTTGCATCTTCCAGTCTTGGATGGTCTGGGATGCATCTTAGATATTTGTCGAGCTTATTCTTAAACACATCTACGCTCACTCCTGTTATGTTCCTCAGATGAGCTGGTAGCGCATTGAATAGACGCTGCATTATCGATGCTGGTGCGTGGTGGATTAATGTCCTGTGTGCTTTCCTTAATTTTCCTGGTATAGTTTTTGGCACTATTAATCTACCTCTGCTTGCTCTTTTTGATAATTTTAGTTCCATGATATTTTCGGTAATTCCTTCTATCTGTTTCTATGCTTGAATTACCATGTAGCGTTCTCTTCTCCTTTCAAGACTATATAAACTTAAGAATTGTAGTCTTTCCCAGTAGTCAAGGTCCTTAACTTCTTCTATTCTAGCTGTAAATGACCTTTGTACACTCTCTATTTGTGCAATATCCTTTTGGTAGTGTGGGTACCATATTATATTGCAATATTCAAGTGGACTACGTACGTACGTTTTATAAAGCATAATCATGTGTTCAGCTTTTCTTGTTTTGAAGTGCCGGAACAACATTCCCATTTTTGCTTTGCATTTTGCCAATAGAATTGCTATTTGATCATTGCATAACATATTCCTATTCAACATCACACCAAGGTCTTTAACTGCTTCCTTGTTTGTGATTGTCTCATTATTAGGTCCTTTATATGCATATAGCATTCCTACTTTATCACCATAGTTCATTGATTCAAATTTATCAGAGTTAAATACCATCCTATTTATCTCTGCCCATTTATATATTTTATTTAGGTCTCTTTGTAGCGAGTTCCTATCTTCATCACAAGCAATTTCTCTACTTATTCTTGTGTCATCTGCGAAACTTCTTACTACTGACTCCTTAACATTACTGTCTATGTCTGAAATCATAATCACAAACAGCAATGCAGCTAACACCGTACCCTGTGGTACACCGGATATTACCGTAGCTTCATCCGATTTCTCATCGTTTGCAATCACTATCTGTTTTCTGTTTTGCAAAAATTCTTTTATCCATCTTCCTACTTTGTCAACAATGTCATGTTTTCTAATTTTTTCGCTAATATATTATGATCTACCTTGTCAAAAGCTTTTGCAAAGTCTAGGTAAACCACATCTGTATCTTTTCATTTATCATATTTTTATATATGCTTTCATGGTGGACTAACAGTTGGGTTTGTGTACTTTTTCCGGGTACAAAACCATGTTGTCCTATATTGAACAATCTATTTTTCATTAAATGTTTCATTATATTTTTTTTATTACCCTTTCATATACTTTCATAATATGAGATGTCAGACTCACAGGCCTATAATTACTTGCCTCTAGTCTTGAACCACTTTTGAAAGTAGGAGTAATATATGCTAATTTATGCTCATCATAAATCTTGCCTGTATCTATACTTTGTCTTAATAATATTGCTAGCGGCTTTGCGATTGAATGAACCACTTTCTTTAACAATATGACAGGTACTCCATCTGGTCCTGCTGCTGATCCATTTTTAATTTCATTAATAGCCTGCACAATATCGGCTTCTGTAATATCTATATCTGATAAGTATTCAGTATTTTCATCTCTTATTTCTGTATCATTATCTTCATTTTCAATTCTAGGTGTAAATTCACTCTTATATCTTTCTGCTAATATGTTACATATTTCCTTTTTTCATTCGTTAATCGCCCTTCAATTCTTAGAGGGCCTATTTCTACTCTTATTTTATTCATCTTTTTGCATATGAATAAAAAAATTTTAGGGTTTTGATTGATATTTTGTAGTGTCATTTCTTCTAGGTTCCCTTTTTCATTTTCTTTTGATTGTATAATCTTTTGTTCTGCATTTTCTATCTTACTTTTAGTTCCATCACTTTCCATGCATTCTTTTCTTTTGCAAGAGCTTTTTCCACTTTCTAATTTTCTGGAACAAGATCCTTCTGTCTCTTGGAATTCGTGACTGATGATTACTTTTTTTCTTCGGTATATATTTTTCCACTATTTCCTCTAATATTTTATATAATATATCGGTATTTACCTGTATATCATCACTTACAAATATATTTTCCCATTCTTTGTTTAATTCTTCATTTATTTTTGACCAATTTATATTCTTACTATAGAAATTGTATTTTCCATATCCTTCCCATTTTTCCGTTTCTTGCTTTTCTCAGTTTTCATATGTTCTGGAACGGACTGTTAGTTCTATGACATTATGGTCCGAAATACTCGTGTTATATACTATTATTTCTTTAACATAGTTCACCTCATTCACAAATACTAGATCTAAAATATTATCCTTTCTTGTTGGTAGGTGATTTATTTGCTGAATGTTATGTTCTAGTAGCATATCTAATAGCTTTTCAAATTGCCTCTTATCTTCTGCACTACTATTGCTCTCTTTTTTATATGTATAAATACAACCACAGTCTCCTATTCGTTCTTTCCATTCTACAAAAGGAAAGTTAAAGTCTCCAGTTAGGAGTATAGTCCAGTCCTTGTGATTTCTACATATTTCATCCAATTTTTCAATTATTATGTCAAACTCTTTAGTATTAGGGAGTCTATATATTACAATGTTCACTAATTTTTCAGATTCAAATTCTACCGCTATTAATTCACATTCTGTGTCACTATATTTCTCACAGATTTTTCCTTGATTGGCATCTCTCCCATATATCGCGGTTCCCCCTTGATTTCTATTTTTTCTATCTGATCTATAAGTTTGGAAACCCTTTATCTGGTCATCATTACCAGTCTCTTGGGAATACCAGGTTTCACTTATATTCAATATTTCTATTTTTTCATTTTGGGTTAGTTCTTCTAAGAACTCTATCTTTCTTTTTGAGTTACTCGAAACTAAACCCTGCATTCATCACTATGATGGTTTGCGTATTATCTCCATTATCTAATATGGGTAATAGTAAGGATTTTCCCATGTCTCTTTCCTGTTCTGATATGTTGATCTTTTTTCATTTCCAGAAATTCGTACATTAAAAATCCAACTTTTCCATTATACTTGTTCTTCCAGCTTCATATTTATTCACTTTGTGCATAAACCTGCACTTATCTCCATATCTGCACCATCCCTTAGCATCATAGATACATTGCTTGTTCCTTGTGCTATATCTAGGTGCTGATGGCTCATATCGTGGTGCTGACATTTCATAATGTGTTGTTGGCTTGAAGGCTTTTAAGCCATATACGAGTATATATGAAGGTACGCTGGCAACTCAAGGAGGGAGTGTGCAGGTACCAGTCAAGGTATTACGTGATACAGGGAGTAACCATAGTGTGGTAGTTCGAGGTGCTCACCCACAGTTGGAGAAGAATCTCACCGGAGATTCAGTTATGAGGAAGCATCGACCTGCAGATATACCAGGAAATGCTGAATGGGGTGAATATCATCAAATTTTTATTTCATATCCTTTGAGGAAGCAAGTGGTAGCAGTAGTGCACGAGTCTGGACACATGGGAATCAGGAAAACTGTTGAGAAGATTATGAAGCATTTTTTCTGGCCCAGACTTCACAAGGATGTTAGCAGTTTTGCAGAGAGTGTCACGCATACCAGATAGCTGGAAAACTGAATGAAACAATTCAGAAAGCACCCCTACAACCTATAGAAGTTAGAGGAGAACCCTTTAGCAAGGTGATTATAGATGTGGTTGGGCCGCTTCCAAAAACAAAGAAAGGAAATGAAAACCTGTTAACATCAATGTGTCCAGTGACAAGGTATCCTGAGGCGATTTCTGTAAGAAGTATAAGTGCAAGGGTAATTGCTGAGAAGTTGGTGAAGTTTTTCTCCAAATCTGGAATACCAGAAATTGTGCAAAGTGATAGAGGAACGAACTTTACTTCAAAATTGTTCCAAGATGTGAAGAACTTGTTAGGAGTGAAACAGCAATTATCAACTGCTTATTATCCAGAGACTCAAGGAGTCTTGGGAAGGTTCTACCAGACATTGAAAAGCATGTTAACTAAGTATTGTTATGAATCAGGAGGAAAATGGGATGCTGGTTTACCCTTGATGTTGTTTGAAATTAGGAATACTTATCAAAAAATTATGGGATGTTCACCAAATGAAATGATTTTTGGACGAGACATGAGAGGTCCATTGAGGATTCTTGCAGAGAATTGGGAAGAAAATCAAGAGAAAATCCAAATAGAATATGTGAAGAATTTGAGGAAAAAGTTAAGAGAAATTAGAAAATCCTCTTTAGAAAATCTGAAAATAAATCAAGAGAAAATGAAAAGGATATATAATGCTAAGACTAAGCTAAGAAGTTTTAGTGTAGGACAGCAAGTTCTAGTGTTCTTACTAGTGAAAAGATTTCCCCTTACCCATAAGTTTCAAGGTCCCTATAATATAATTGAAAAGTTAAGTGATCGAACTTATGTGACTGAAACACCAGGAAGAAGGGAACAACAGAGAAAGATACATGTGAATCTTTTGAAACCTTACTTCTCAGAGACTAAAACTGAAACATTGTCAATAATGCAGTCAACTTCATCTACAGAGGACGATGATGGCTACGAATTGGGAGCTGAAAGCAAGATGAACAATTCTTCCATATTGGAAAATTTGGAGGGTAAATTAAAACATCTGAGTATTGAGAATAGTGGTGAATTAAGTGAGGTGATTAGAAGTTTTCCTGAAATTTTAGCAGATGTACCTAAGCACACCAATCTGACAAAGCATGAGATAAAGACCAGAGAAGATGGAAAACCTTTTAAACAGAGAGCATATCACTTATCACCTTTTCACAGAGATGTTTTGAAGAAAGAAATTGAATATTTGTTGCAGCATGGATTAGCAGAATCCAGTTCAAGTCATTATAGTTCTCCTTGTGTGTTAGTGAAGAAACCAGATGGCTCATTTAGGATGTGTACTGATTATAGGAAACTGAATTCTATAAGTGTGGCTGACAATTATCCCTTGCCTCTTATTGATCAATTACTTGATAATATTGGGAAAGCCAGATTTGTTTCCAAAATAGACTTGTTGAAAGGATATCAGCAAATTCCCTTACATGAGAATGCTAAGTTGCTGTCAGCTTTCATTACCCCTTTTGGACTGTATCAATACATTGTTTTGCCGTTTGGTCTGATGAATGCACCAGCAACATTTCAACGAGTGGTGGATCAACTGCTAGGATCCATAGAAGGAGTGGGTGCATACCTTGATTACATTGTGATTTATTCTAATACATGGGAAGAACATCTGAAGATTTTAAGGAATGTATTCAAGAAACTACGGGAAGCAGGACTAACAATCAACTTATAAAAAAAGTGAGTTTGGAAAGGCAACTGTTCAGTATCTGGGATTTGAATTTCAAAAAGGCCTTCTCACTCCTGTTGACGCTAATGTAGAAGGTATCTGTAAGGCTACCCCTCTACTACCAAGAAACAACTACAAAGATTTTTGGGTATGGCTATATTTTACCATCGATTCTGTCCGAAATTCTCAGCCATGGTAGCTCCCCTGACTGATTTTGTAACCATACTGTATAAGAATAGAGAACATTTTTGGAAAGAACAATGCAATTGCAGATTATATATCCCATTGTGAATGGCTAGATTCAAACATGGTATAAATAATCTTCTGGGAGGGAGGAATTTCATGATATTGCCTTGTAATATGTATAGCATTCCATGATTTTAATGTATTTACTATTCTAGTTATAATGTGTTCTGTGTAATAATGATAACTGTTGAAATACTGTCTGTAGTGTAATGACGGATCTGAAAAGAGTTAGTGATTTAGATAACTTAAAAGTGTAATTTAGAATTAGAAATACGTTTTAATAATAACGTAGTATGTGATCACACATATTGTCTTCCAACAACATGTGTTCTGTACTCGTGATTTTGTATGCCGTGTTTTGGTTCAGTTGTCATCGTGAAAGATAATGCTTTAACAGGCAAGGGAATGGCAATCGAGTCATGTAAGGTTTTGTCTCACACAAGAAAAAAATGAATGATTTCGGAATGTTTCATGTACTGTTCTGAAAACCAACTTTGGTTCTTCATCTTGTTTCGAAATTGTGCCGTTTGTGTCTAGCCAGCTGCTGTCTGTTTTGATCATATTGAGTTTTGTTAAGAGCTTCATCCCAAACAATTTTCTGCTCAAGTCACGTATACCATTTTGAGAGTAAATGCACCTATTCCGATCAATTACGTCATGTTTTGTAAGGTTGCGTTGCTCTGATCACATATTGCTCTGACAAGTTAGTTTTGGTCTCTAAACGTTTTGCTCAAGAAGTGACATCATCTGATTGTTTCGTTTCTGACTGGAATCTAAAAGTTATTTCATTCTGATTTCAGAGACTGTTTGTGTGGTTCCCTCCCTCTCTCTTTCTTCAAAAGAGAGGAATTATTAATGTAAAATACTTGCATGGTCACTGGTATTAGTCTTAGCATTTGAGATCTGAATGTAGGAAAAGTGTGTAATGGCGCCTAACAAAAAAGGGTGTTTTGTGAATCTAAGGCAGCTGGATTTCAGGTGATTTTGCGAAAGTTTTCGCAAGCTTGTGTAGGGTAAAGTGAATTTTACTTATTATTATCATGGTATAATAAGGTATATTAAGAAATTTTGCCTTAGTGAAATTATTAATGGTAAATCTTTTCTGTGTTTTTGTGTGTTATTGTGTTTGCAATCTATTGATTTTTCACATTTTAAATATTGGTGATTTAACATTTATTTACTTAGCATTTTAAATCTTTCTTGGTAATTTAACATTGCATACTTGATTTAATTTTCATTCATTAAGATTTTCTTTCAAAATCTTGAGTAATTCTCAATGGTTTAAGTTTTACTTGATTAATTTAATTTCCTGATAAATTAAAGTTTTTGTGATTTAGTTTTGTTGAATAATTTAATTCAAGAATTAATTAAACTTTGTGTTGTTTTTTCAAGTAATAGTAAATTTCTTCAGACTGTGAATTCTAATTGCAAATTTTTTGTTAAAAAATAATTTTGTGCATTTAAAGGTTTTAAAAAACAGTGTTTGATTTATTGACCACCAGTGAGTAGGATTAACGGTGTGCATAAGGCAAAGTGATAAACATGTTTTGTTCCTTTCGTTTTGCTGAAGTAAATTAAGACCAGGGAAACAGTTAAAGTTGTTTGATGGAGTGATGCCCTTTTACTCTAGTATATTTCTTGTTAGAATGTTGATACCTCACACTTGTTTTAATAAATAGTTTGATTTTTCACGTGATTAATAAGCTGTTTAAGGGATCACTGTTACCTTACCTTACCTTACCTATCTTACAGACCTTACAGTTCGTTTGGGTTGCCCCAGGTCCCTCAGTGTGAGGCACCTATGATGTCTTTAGAGTATTCGGTCGTAATTTTTATTGTTATCGGTGTTCAGGTATCTGGCTGAAGTGAGGTAATTTTTGAATTCTGTGATTAGTTGTGTAATAACAGGTACTTGGAGCACTTGGTGATATATATATATATATATATATATATATATATATATATATATATATATATATATATATATATATAGCCTAGTGGGTAGCGCCCTCGCCTTTCAATTGAAAGGTCTGGGTTCGATCCTGGTGTGAGTCAGAAATTTATTTCTGTCCCACAAGTGATTGCAATTTGATAATTCTTATGTATGTATGTTTATATATATTTATATATATATATATATATATATATATATATATATATATATATATATATATATATATATATATATATATATATACATATATTTTTTCTGAAGTGCTCAAGTACCTGGTTATTGCACAACTAATCACGGAATTCAAAAATTGACCTCACTTCAGCCAGATACATGAACACTCATAACAATAAAAATTACGACTGAGTACTCTAAAGGTAACAGTGATCACTTAAACAGCTTGCTAATCATGTGAAAAATCAAACTGTTTATTACAACAAGTGTGTGAGGTATCAACATTCTAACAAGAAATATACTAGAGTAAAAGGGTATCACTCCATCAAACAACTTTAACTGTTTCCCTGGTCTTGATTCACTTCAGCAAAACTAAAGGAACAAAACATATTTATCACTTTGCCTTATGCATACAATTAATCCTATTCACTGGTGGTAAATAAATGAAACACCGTTTTTTAACAACTTTAAATATAAAAATTTATTTTTAAACTCAAAATTTATCTTTAGAATTCATCAATCTGAAGAAATTTACTATTACTTGAAAACAACACAAAATTTAATTAAATCTTGAATTAAATTATTAAACAAAACTAAACCAGAAAAACTTTCATTTATCAAGAAATTAAACTAATCACGCAAAATTTAAATTATTGAGAATTACTCAAGATTTGAAAAGAAAATCTCATTAAACGAATATATATATATATATATATATATATATATATATATATATATATATATATATATATATATATATATATATATATATATATATATATATATATATATATATATATATATATATATATATATACACATATATACTGTATTAATTTTTATATTGGAATATGAACCCGATTTCCGAAGTCTGGACATTTATCGGTTATTTTGAACGTTTCGGGGATTCTGTAACCACCGAAAAAGAAAATTAATAAAAAAGAACTTATGAATATATGAAATCAGTTTTCAAAAGATAAAATCTACTTAGCATTTTGTTTATACAGTAAAGAACTTAAAGTAAACATGAAATAGGACAACATTCAATTTTTAATTGTGGCAGGAGCCAAAAACTTGAAAAGAGACAAATATCCAAAAGAGAGTTAGCATTGGAAGTTTATAAATAATGAAAGAAATGGGAGTAAGCTAGGATTTATTAAAATACCTTGTTAACTTGAGGTATGTTATTTGTTTTTTGATGAACAATTGAACAGTAATTTCATAAAGTTTTGTAATTATTTTCCTATCAACAAAAAAAGTTAGTAATACAAAAACCAAGATTGTTTGTTGCTTTCCTTAGGATTTTGGGATGTTGGCCTCTGGCTCTTTGGTCTTGCTAGCGAGAAAGATGTCTATTGGGTGATAAAGATTTAGTGATTGATGGTCCCGTTGTAATGCCCCATCCCCACATGGAGATATCACCCCAGACATTCGAATTCATGTAGCATATTTCATATGTGTCTATATATATATATATATATATATATATATATATATATATATATATATATATATATATATATATATATATATATATATATATATATATATATATATATATATATATATATATATATATATATATATATATATATATATATACATATACATATATATATATATATATATATATATATATATATATATATATATATATATATATATATATATATATATATATATATATATATATATATATATATATATATATATATATATATATATATATATATATATATATATATAAATATATATATATATATATACATATATATATATAAATATAAATATATATATATATATATATATATATATATATATATATATATATATATATATATATATATATTTAATATATTATACGTATACATATATATATTACCACGATGTGATCAAGTACCTGGTTATTACACAACTATTAAGTCCAAAAATTTACCTCACTTCAGCCAGATACCTGAGACCTCATAACAATAATATTACGATTGAACACTCTAAAGGTAACAATGATCCCTTAAAACTTGCTTATCACTTGAAAAGTCAGTCTAAGTTTATCAAGTTATGAGTGAGGTAATAACTGTTAAGCAATAAATATAGTAGAGGGGAAAGGGCATCACTCCATCAAACAACTATAATTGTTTCCCTGGTCCTCATTCACCTTCAAATAGGAGAAGAGAACAAAACATGTCTATCACTTACCTTGTGCATACACAAATAACCCTATTCACTGGTGGTTAAAAAATGAAACACTATGCGTTTAAAACTTTAAATACAAAAATTTATTTCTAACTTCAAAAGTTATAATTAGAATTTACAATCTGAAAAATTCACTATTGCTTGAAAACCACACAAGATTTAGTTAATTCTTAAACAAGATTAATTCACAAAACTTTAATTCATCAAGAAATTATGTTAACTAAGCAAAATTCAAACTATTAAGATTTACAACAAATTTGAAAAAGAAATCTTAACAAATGAACATCAAAACAAGTATGCAATGTAATAGTATCAATAAATATTAACCCTTAAACGCCTGTTGGACGTAGCAAACGTTGACTAAAATTGTCTGTTGAATGCCAAGTGGACGTAGCAAACGTCGACTAAAAAAAATTTCAACCTTCGGTCAACTTTGACTCGACCGAAATGGTCGAAAAACGCTATTGTAACTAAAATTCTTACATTCTAATAATAGTCAATCATATACCTTCATTTTGCAACAAATTGGAAGTCTCTAGCACAATA
>NC_089796.1:37649163-37666663 GCF_040412425.1 Macrobrachium rosenbergii | reverse complement strand
CCTTTTCTTGCTGGCACTGTCAGACATACAATTAACCTACAACAATAAATCCAATTCCCCTATAGCATAAATTTTTTTACAGAATTTGCGTGAATTTTGATTATAATTTATGAGAATTATTAATCTAATTGTGTATTACCTCCATAAAATCAACATTGAAAACCTATATTGGTTTAAATGAGGCTTGGAATTAATTATCGGCAACAGAGTGGTGTCATAGCCTCGTTGGACCACAACACAATCTAGGTCTACAAGACCATGAATAATCAAAGATACTACAAATTAAGGTGTTCAGAAGGTAGCCAACCACTAAGGTGGGAGCAAACCCCAGTAAATGCAGCACAAGAATAACTCAAGGGGGATAGCAAAACAATGAAAAAAAGCCAATATATATATTATAATTCAAAAATACAAGAAATTATTACTAGGCCTCTTCATAAACATTAAAACAAAAATCATTTACACACAACACATACACCAATAATTAGGCAACACATTCAACCTCTGAAGGAGGAAAGGGGCCCAGAGAGGAATAGAAAACAAAAGAAAGGAATAACCTGACTTTTACATGCTAAAGGATGATTATGAAATGATGCAAGTCTCCTCCCAAAATCACTCCAATGAAGGCCGAGGACAGCAAATCTCAATATAGAGTTAATCATAAACTCAACTGACTACTGCAGCACTGCCATGATCTCAGTCATCTCCGAAATAATTATGGATGTCATGATCCCAGTAATCTTCATCAATGCTTTATAATATAAGTGGATGACACGCCTTACCATCGCCAAGCGAGGCCCCTCTGGCAAATACTGCACCAGAGGCAATGATGAAATGGCGAAGATCAAGAGAAACTGCCAGCTGAAGATATATATATTCTCAGACTTGCTGTAATTCCATGAGCAGAGAAAGAAAGCAGGCTCACTAGTCAAGGTGCAGATACCAACTGCCTGCAGCTCGGAAATCAGGTCTCAAGTCAATTCAGCAGAGCCAAAATATGGAGGGGAGAAACAGGGAGGATTAGTCAACAAGACTAAACAAAAATACCACTGGAGTGAGGAGACCCCTAATAACATGATGGCGAACTAACAATGAACTTTACAGCCTTCAGAAATGAAAGAGGAACTTAAAAACTAACCTAAGTAAGCTAATATATTATAAAAAATCCTAAGGCTTACTTACAGTGGTGAGGAGTAAGAGACAGCAGACAAAACAGTTTCTGGTTAACTCAGGTTTTCCTGAGTCTATCTCAGCACATTATAAATTTGATCGAAGAACTACAGTAAGTAACGTTTTTCACACAACCATGAACGTAGAATATGCATGAGAAAATGAAGCATCAATTTAAACTTGGTGAGTCACACACTTTCATTTGAAATGGACACCTCGCAACTACGTCAACCTGTGAACAGCAAGACTGGAAGAGTAGCTACCAGTGAATTTGCACCTATTACTGCTTTCCCATCATTTAGGAAAATGAAATGTTTGGGTATGGTTATTTATTAGAATGATATATCCTATCTTTTATCAACGTGTATTTACTCAAAATAATAAATTACCGTTTGCGCCTTACTTTCTTCCTTAAAGGGTATGTTTTTTTGCTTATGATACCTTATTACATCATTACCATAGGTACAAATTATCTGTTAGGTTCTCACCAAACCTTGCTTTGTACGGGGTGATATAGTTGCCGTACGAACATGCATAGCGGTAATTTTTTTCTATCATTCTGTGTAACCCTATACTAAATGAATAAATTTGATGTCACTGTAAAGTTAAGAGTTTTAATTTATTATGCTATGTTAAAAAGTCCCTAAAACCAATATAAAGCTTACGTATCATGAGTTGAAGTTAGCTCTATTGGAAAATTTTTTGTGACTTTTTTTTTAATTCACCAAAAATAGCTCAAGCGAGATTCCTAATTTTTTTATTCAACACAAAAGTAAAATAAATTGCCTTTCTGTTGATGCATAATTCATCACTATTTGTGTTAGGTGCAATATGACAATAGGCAGTGAAACCAAGGGAAAATGTACGAGCGAGTTGTGTGTTATAGGTAAATGACACCTGTTGGTTACTATTTTTCAAAAAATCACAAATTAATAGATTTTTTGAAAAAAATAGTAACCAACAGGTGTCACTTACCTATAACCTACAACTAATTTTTATTTACACAATAAAAAAATACAATACTTTTCGTTTCCAATAAATTCCACAGCCTGATGAGGAGGTGGAAGACTAGCTGCTGCAGCAATTCACTTAATAATAGGAAAAAAGAAAATAGTGTAAAAGAATATAGTCTAAATATTTCTAATTAAAAAAAATATGTATATTCTTATAAAATATTGATGAATGAGTTTAAATTAGAACCTGGGAGAGAGAGAGGGAGAGAGAGAGAGAGAGAGAGAGAGAGAGTTTATGGTTTGTTATTCAGAGTTTTCCAGGCAGCACTGGGTTGGTCAGCTAGTATGTACATATATATATATATATATATATATATATATATATATATATATATATATATATATATATATATATATATATATATATATATATATCTACACACACACACACACATATATATATATATATATATATATATATATATATATATATATATATATATATATATATATATATATATATTATATATATATATATATTACATATATATATATACATATATATATATATATATATATATATATATATATATATATATATATATATATATATATATATATATATATATATATATATATATATATATATATATATATATATGCACATATATATATATATATATATATATATATATATATATATATATATATATATATATATATATATATATATATATATATATGTTTTTACTGTCATACCACAGTATAATATGAAGATAAGAGGCCCATAAAAAACTAATTGAGCGTTGCAACCATATATTTCGAGCACTTCCTTCTGTGCCCCTGTTCACTGGTAAAATATGGACAGATGAAATGTTACAAGGGTAAATATACAAAGCATATTTAGGTGTACCATTAAGTCTCTGATGGTATGCAGGTGACAGTTTCCGAAGAAGGAGGGAAAACAAACGATTTCCCCAGTGGTTTTTTGGCCTCAGTAACTCCTGTTTGGCGATGAGTCTGGTGGTCATGTTTCCTGGAATGCCTGCTTCAGAAGAGGTTTGAGGATTAACCCGCCGATGTCATCCGATTTCCAATGTCCTCCTGACAGGTTCATATTGTTGGTTTGATTGATGATAGCAGATTCCAGCATCTTTCTTTTGTATGGACATCTACTTTTGAAAACCAGCTACGCCCTGCTCCAATTTATAGAATGGCCTTTATCTCTGATATGTAGGAAAATCCCCAAACTCTCCGAAGTATACCGTACTGATCTTTTGCGCTCTATTAATCTTTGTGAGAGGGCTCTACCCATCTCCCCCACATAAATCTCATTATGATTGCTGCATGGAATCTTGTAAACTCTGGCTTCTTCCCCTTTTTTATTTAAGTATACATTAATGAGCGAGCTCCTGATGGATTTGTGATAATGGAAAGTAAAAGGATTGCTAGACCTGTGTTGTTCGTTGGCTTTTTGGATATTTTCGTCATATGGAAGCTTTATTTTGTTGTTAAAACTATAAAACTTATCAAACTCTGTGCAACTAACATCGTGTTTTCTTTCAGTGGTAACTTTTACAAACAAAAATTTGGCTGTAGCATGGGCAGTCCCCTATCACCCCTTCTAGCAAACTTGTACATGGAATATTTCGAAACAAATTTTGTCGTCTATCAAACCCTGTAACATGATCTGGCTTAGATATATAGATGATATTTTTACTTTCCGAGACAACAGCTGGGGAGACTTTAATGAATTTTTTAATAGACTAAATTTGCTAGTTCCGACCATAAAATGCAAAACAAAATGGGAAAAGGAAGGAAAATTGCCATTCCTAGATGTACTGATCATAAGAGAACAGAACAGACATGCTTTCACAGTATATAGGAAACCCACTTTTGCTGTTTCCTACATTCATTTCTTAAGCTACCATGATGTCTCCATAAAGATCAAGGTAGGGTGGAACTTATTCCTCAGGGGGCTTAGAATGTGTTCAAATGGGTACCTCGATAAAGTTCAACACGATCCGTCAACATCTAACCCAACTGCTCTATCCACCACACATTATCGAGAGGGCTGTTAACAAAGCTAATAAAATATACTACAGAGGTCCCACTCACAACAGACAAATAGATTTTAACAACAAAATAAAGCCTCTGTATAACAAAAACATCCAAAAAAGCCATCGAACAACTCAGGTCCAACAATTCTTTTATTTTCCATTATCCCAAATCCATCAGGAGCTCGCTCATTAATGTATACTTAAATATAAATAGGGGAAGAACCAGAGTTTACAAGATTCCATGCAGCAATTGTAATGAGATTTACGTGGGGGAGACGGGTAGAGCCCTCTCACAAAGATTAATAGAGCACAAAAGATCAGTACGGTATGCTTCAGAGAGTTTGGGGATTTTCCTACATATCAGGGATAAAGGCCATTCCATAAATTGAAGTGGGGCGTAGCTGGTTTTCAAAAGTAGCTGTCCGTACAAAAGAAAGATGCTGGAATCTGCTATCATCAATCAAGCCAACAATATGAACCTGTCAGGAGGACATTGGAAATTGGATTACATCAATGGGTTAATCCTCAAACCTCTTCCGAAGCAGGTATTCCAGGAAACACGACCACCAGACTCATCACCAAACAGGAGTTAATGAGGCCAAAAACCACTAGGGATTGTTTATTTTCCCTTCTTCTTTGGAAACAGTCACCTGCATACCATCGGAGACTTGATGGCACACCTACATATTCTTTGTATATATACTCTTGTAACATTTCATCTGTCCACATTTTACCAGTGAACAGGGGCACAGAAGATGCTCGAAATATATGGCTGCAACGTTCAAATAGTTCTTTATGGGCCTTTTTATCTTATATATATATATATATATATATATATATATATATATATATATATATATATATATATATATATATATATATATATATATATATATATATATATGAGCTTTTGTATGATTTTCATCTATAGAAATCTGAACCACTCGACAGCCCCAGACAAAACCCCAGAAAGGTTTATAACTCAAATTCAAAACCGTACCCCTATGACAGATAGACAACCCAGACATTTGTCCCAGTTATCTAGTCTAGTGTCCTTTTTATGTGGATATCTGGTAGGGGCTTATTTGTTCGAAATCAATAAAGTTGGAAAGTACAATAGACACAACTGGATTTCCTCCCTTACGTGTTAGAACTACAAGTTGCTAAGCTTCTTGACCCTAGAAAGTTGCTAACCTTCATCTCGGCCTGAGAACCTTTCCCATCGATGATCCACTAGACCTACATACGAATACCGTTCTTAAGGACAAGACTCGAACTTCTTCCCTTACCATTTAGTTGGAATGTCAAAGCCTTGAGAAAATAAATTGCCAGCCTTGTTTAACGATATTAGGCGTCAATTATACGTAAATAATTAATGTTAGTTATAAATAATTATTGTTAGCTGATTAATAATGTCAGGGAATGTTATAAAGGGGATATAAAGATTGGGTTTTGCTAAATAAATCATTACTGAAAAACCTCCAACCTGTGGAAGATATGTCTTTCTGCAAACTCTATAATCAGTTTAGTAGATCAAAAATTTTTAACAATTTTGAAATGCTATTCATTCGACGTTATTGGGGCGATCATTAGTTATTATTGTATGTAAATGACTTTTAACTGGTTAATTAATAAGTAATTACTAATGGCAGGAACGTCGGGAAATGAAAGATAAGGATTTGATGGTGTTAGATAAAGTATTATTGGAACACCTCCAATTCATGCCGTAACTTTGACATCCACTGCCCCGACAGGCCACCACAAAATACAGTACTTAGTGGTTAACGATTAGTCCAAACGAATTAATTTTCTCTTTTGCGTTCTCCCCTTGAATTTATGATGAATTTCAGCGAAGAATTAGCATTTGAAAATATTTTGATAAACGAAATGAAATTTTTCTAATATCTATACCTTTTAGTAAAGGCTTTAATAGTATCACCTCAACGACGTCAAACACATAATAGTGGTGGCCAGAATGTAGTATATTTAACTGTAACCGTTGGACTTGTCGCAGAATTTAGCAATGGCTGTGGAGAAATTACGAACATGTATGTGAATGTGACCAGAGGTCATTCAAAGATAGGTTTTTATCATCCTATTCCTCTCCTTCTGTCTTTCTTTCTATCTCTATTTTTCTATTTTATGATTTTCCTTCCTTTCTCCCTCCCCTACCCGTAGACTGTCATTCATAGTTTTCCCGGTCAGCAACAGGTTGGTCAGCCAAGTATATATATATATATATATATATATATATATATCGATATATATAAATATATATAAATATATATATATATATTACCTGGAGAAGCGTCTTGGTTGATCATGTATTATTCAATTCCGCCGTAAATTTTACGGCCCTGCAAACCAAGATTACACGTAACCTGTCACTTGAAGCCAAAAGTTAACCTCAAACTATAGGTCGCCAGTTGAGGGTTATTAACCTTAACAAAGAATATTTGAGATGAATTTGATTTTAAACGCTAACACCCTTCTCCCAAACATTCGGTCCCTGAGGCTACAAAAGCATCGAGATTTAACCTGATTTTGCTTACCCTAAATCCTCAGTGGTGTTTTTGGAATAATGGGGTTGAAGCTAACACATAATAATTATGCTTAATCTAGACTTTGTAAACACATATACCTAAGTGGTGGCTGAAGGAAGAAAACAAAGAAAAAAATGAAATACAGAAAAGTACTAGTCAATGGATTTATATTCTTCCAAGAATCGGACTTACCGTGAGCATTGTAAGCAATTACGAGGGACTTGGAGTATATTCTGGCAGTCTTCCCAATTCATAATTAAGATAGACGTGGGATAGAAAGTAATAAAGAATATATATCGGATTCATTTATATATACATTATAGGCGTCATTCTTTATTTAGTGACGCTGGATTATCTCTCTGCCGACCCGACCTGCTCGTTCTTCCAGAGGAGGGTTTAAATACACCCGGCAATCCGACCTTGACAAAGGCATCGTCGAATGCATAGAATAAATAAGGGCCACCATAACTAGGGGTCATTGAGCGTAAACCCTCTCTGAGAAACTAGGTCCCTAATCCCTAACATATTTTGTTTACAAACTTTCCAGCCTATGGGGTTAAATGCCTAAATGCTACCTATTTTAGGACAAAAGCAATTTGGACTGTCTCAGTCAGGCTCATTTCTATGCCTAAATGTTGCGTAGCCTAAATATTTATATATATATATATATATATATATCTCTATATATATATATATCTATATATATATATATATATATATATATATATATATATATATATATATATATATATACATATATATATATATTGGGTTGTGTGTAACTTATCAGATATATATATACATTATATATATATATATATATATATATATATATATATATATATATATATATATATATAATATATATATATATATATATATATATATATAATATATATATATATATATATATATATACTAAAGTTGAAATCCGGGTTCAATGTTGATGTATATATATTATATATAGGGTATCAATTATACCAATATATATATATATATATATAATATATATATATATATTATATGTGCGTGTGTAACAAAGTAAGTATATATATATATATTATATATATATATATATAATATATATATATATTTTGATTATATATACTATATATGTGTGTGTGTTGTGTGTGTGTGTGTGTGTTGTGTGTGTAACATGGAAGTAATTTTAGCTCTCTGGTTATTCATGCTCTTGTATTTGTTTTCTTGGTATTGTCCTCTGATTATGAATCCGTTTTTCTGTTGTGATAAAATTGTTTAAGTGTGTTTAATTGCTTGGTTTTCCAGTATTATTTTTGGAATTCTTGTTTTGTTAAAATAGAAGAAAGTGTAACTCATAGATTTCCTCTGACAGTTAAGAATATTCTTCTTTCACAAAGCGTTTGCTATTGATATACAGCTGTTAAAATTTGCAGAATGAATGAAGACAACTTACCCTCACAGAGTGGTATAGTGATGTAGATCTGTGAAGAAGAGAGAAGACTTAGGGTGATTGGGAGACTATTGGAGAGCGAAGATACTTGGAGATTATCACAGAGGGAAAGCTTATGAAGGGGAGACTATCCCAGAGAGAAGGAGCGAGACACTGAAACTATCACTAGAAAATAAGGCATGAGAGAGAAACTATCGTCCTAAAATATAAGTGGAAACAGCGAAACTTTCACTTGATATGAACAGCAGGGAAGAGGGCACAAGTAATGGAGATTATGAAAGATTATTACGAAATAGATGACACGTGAAATGGTTACTATAATTAGTGAAAAGGTTTGTTAAAAGGAGACTATCTTCAGAAAGGTTTTCCACTGCCTGAGAGAGAGCATAAAAGGGTGGCTATTCCAAGAGAAAGTATCACTATTGCAAGGGCCGTTAAAATGATAATCACCAGAGGTATGTACAGGTAGTAGGAAAAGGGGGACTGTTGCCCGAGAGAAAGATCGTGAAAGGAGGATTATTGCCACTGACGAGCCGGGGAAAGACTACCACTGAAGAGAAGGAGCGTAAAAGGGTGACTGCCACTGAGGAGGAGTGTGGATATTCGATGGACTGTTGAATCAGAAGGTGGGAGCATGAAAGGGAGACTATACCAGAGAAATGGAGACCTTCGCCAAAAAGAGCAGGAATGAGAGACAAAAGAGTGGCTCTTAATATTACCGGAGAAAATGTGTGAAAGAGGTTATCAGAAGAGGAACGGAAGATAATCACTAGAGACAAGGACTGTGAAAGAGAGACTTTTGCCTGGAAGGAGCCTGAAAGGGAGAAGACCACTAGAAGGAGCCTGGAAGAGAGATTATTAATCTAAAGAGCCTGGGAGGGAGGTGGCCACTAGAGAGACATGGGCATAAAAGGAGACTTGCCAGAAAGAAGGAGCTTGGTAAAGAGGCTATTCTAGAAAGAAATGTAGAAAGGAGATTGCTGCAAGATAAAAATGTGAAATGGATTCTGTTGGCAGCAATAACAGCTTTGACTAGGGGACTATCGCCAGTTAAGAGGCACATGAAGGCTTGCTGTCGTCAGTTATTATTATTATTATTATTATTATTATTATTATTATTATTATTATTATTATTATTATTATTATTATTATTATTATTATTAAAATAGTTTTACCAAATCACTGAACTGATTATCAGCTCTTACAGGGCTGGCCCGAAGGATTTGTTCTTATATTTTTTTTATTTATATTTTGTCGATTAAATTACAGTTTTTAAAAAACTTTATAATTTGATTAATTTCAAGTGTTGAAGTTTCTGACAAAATTTCACTGATTGATTAATTTCCAAAACTTGATAGCCGCTGCTGATTATACTTTGGGCATTCACAAAATAAATGTTTCAGTGTTATCATTACTTTACATTCAGAGCATCCAGGAGCTGGGTTATGTGGATTATTCATTAGATATCCGTGTGCTATACGAAAATGGTCTATTTGGAGACGTGTCAGAATTACTTGCATATGTCTTTCTTTATGGTATAATGAACTCCATTTTCCAACACTAGGCTTTGTTGGTTTTAATTTATTACTTTCAGGTTCTTCATTCCATATATTTTACCACTTTTTTATAATAGTTATTTTTATATGTATTATATAATCATTAATAGTGATATTTACATTTGATCTTGTCATATGGGTTGCTTCTTTGGCTGCTTTATCAGCCTCTTTATTCCCTTTGATCCCTATATGGGCAGGGATCCAGCAGATTTTCATAGTTTTCCCATGATTATACAACTTACGGAGTAGTAACTTAATTTGTTTTACAACATTGTTTTTTGGTTTGTAACTTTGACTAGCTTCTATAGCACTTCTCGTGTCGCTAAAAATCACAAAATTATTGAATGGTGTTTATTTATTTTTATGACTGATGCAATTGCACACAACTCTGCTCTGAATACTGAGGCATTATCAGGCAGATCATCTCTTCGGCATATATGTTCTATGGAATTGAGGAACATTTTTTTGTCTTGGGATATTCCATAGTCAGTTTTATTATTCAAATATTCTTTTAGACCCAAATAATCTAACTGGGAAGGGTGGTGAATGATTGTTTATAAATACATTTCTTAATTCAACATTTTTTTTTTTTGTGAGTCACTTGTCAGAATTCTTAGGGCATTTTTTTTATCATTATCAATACTCTATGGAAAGACAGTGGTAGTTCATTACATTCAACTTGTAAAAATGAGGTTGGTGATGATCTAAAGGCTCCAAAGCGTATTCTAAGGCCTTCGTTGTGAACTGAATCTAACGTTTTCAGCGTTGTGTCTGATGCTGAGCCATATATTTCGCTTCCATAATCAATGATAGACAACACTGTTGCTTTATACAGTATAGTAAAGATATATCTATGGGCTCCCTAGTAGTGTTGGATAGTTTTATAATAAGATTTAATGCTCGTTGGGATGTTTGTTTCGTGTATGTCATGTGGGCTTTCCAATCCAAGTGAGTGTCAAATACTAATCCCAAAAATTTAGCTGTCTGGCCAATTGGTTTATTCTTTTTCTGAATTTTAAATCTATTTCTTCACCTTTTTCCCATATTTTTTTAATAAAATATAAGTGCCTGAGTTTTATCCAGGGAAAATTTAAAGCCTACAGATTAGACCCATTCATCTATTTTTGTTAGGGTTTTATCAATGATTCGTTCCGCATGTTTTATGTGAGATGCTGAATAATATATGGCAAAATCATCTATATAAAGATTACTTTATTGCTAAAGTAAACAGTGTGCAACTAAAGATGCTCCCCTGTATAACACCATTTTCAAGTAGAAATGTTTCTCAATTCTAACCTGAAAAGTGCGATCTGTCAGAAAGTTTTGGATAAACTTAGGCATAATATGTCTACGGATGCTGTTTTTATATAACGTTCTTAACATTGCATACCTCCATGTAGTATCGTACGCCTTTCCAGTGTCAAAAAAAGACAGCTACAGTAATTTGTTGTTGTTCAAATCCTCTACTTTTGTGATTTTCTAATTTAGATAGAGAATCTAATGTAGATCTATTACATTGTGACCAGAATTAAGTGGGCATCAAAATTTTATTTTCTTGAGTGCGCCATGTTAGTCAAGCATTTACCATTTTCTCTTGTAATCTGCATAAGTAAGTTGTTAAAGATATTAGTCTGTAATTATTTACATTGCTGGGATCCTTTCCAGGTTTGGGGATAGGAGTTATTATAGTATTTCGCCATTCATCAGGAAATAAATAGCGAATCCATAAATGATTATAAAACTATTATAGGTATGACGTTGGCAAATGTGCTAAGTGGTAGTTCATCTCAAAACAAATATTGTAACCTCCAGTAGCAGATTTATCTGCTGTTCAAAAGGGCATGTTCCAACTCATCAATATTAATTCTTTTTTAATAATGCCTTCTATTGTTTAAAAATTTATTGTTATTAATTTTATATTATTTTTCTTTGTGCAGAAGTGTTCATCTAAATTTTTATAACCGCTTACATTTGCTACATTTTCTCGTATTGCATTACCTATTTATTTCAAATCTAGTATTCTTTTTCCATCTTTTAATATGGCCTGTCTAGGTGGTTAACATGGGTACCATTTATTTTCCTGCATTTTCCCCATACATATTTCCTCCATGAAATATTCTTCCATGAATTACTTCTTTTTTTAAATTTTGCAGATATTTTGTTGTATAAAGGTTCTAATGTATTAATTTCTAGTAAAAATATAGTCATTTTTTGTAAACTTCATTCTAATATTGGTAAGGTTTTATCAGTTTTACTGAATTTTCATTCAGATTATCTAGTCTCCATATTGAGTGTTTTACACTTAACAATTCTGTTAGCTTTTCAGACCACCATGAAACTTTGTGTTTTGTTGGATGACATTTTGATTTTGGCATTCCTTTATCAACAGCAATTTTTATGAAATCACCAAGAAATTTATTACTTTCATTATGATCTTCTAAATACTCAAATGATGGGATGCTCCTCATGTGTGGAATTCTTATCGCTCCCAGTCTTCTTTATAAATGTTATAATGAGTGACATGCTTGGCAGGATTTTTTTGTAATGATGAAATTAACATTGGGAAATGATCACGGGTGTACAAGTCATCAACTGTATTCCAATGTAATCTGTCTACTGTACTTGATCGGCATAGAGTTCAGTTTTCTGAGGAAAACGTTCCATTTGCTATTGAATAATACATGCTGATTTCGTCATCATTTATAGAACACATGTCATTTAAGTCCATGAATTCTTCTATTTTACTTCCTGCTCTATTTGGGTTTGTACAATTATAGTCCTGTTGGGTTGTAAGCATTAAAATCGCCTACTATTAATGTAGGTTCTTTGGCATTGTTAAGCTTTTTTGAAGTTGATCAATGTTGTAATTTTTATTAGGTTGGTTGTATAAATTCTAAATTACATAATTATCCTTTTTTACTCTTACTTTAATAACTGATATTAGCAAGTCAGTAATGTTTACTGGTACTCTGTCATAACATACTTTGTTAAGCATATATATGGCTGTACCGAAATTTCTTTAGATGCCAAGGTGTATTTACCTATTGTTGATACTGTTTTGTTGACATGTTAATATAATATCATTGGATCATATTCTTTTATTACTCGTTGTATTTCTCCTAGATGTAATCTGGTCTGTAGGCCATTTACGCTCCATTTTATAATATAGCTATTGAAAATATTATGTTAAAGCGGTCGAGTTTTACTCTCTTTTTTTATTTTGTATTGTCAACTTGGATTTTTCCTAATAATTTACTCACAACATTTATTTGTTTTTCTTCGTCATATGTTAAGTATTCAATGTAAATACAACCTTTTTCATGGGCATTCAAATCAGTGGTTTCTTTTTTATTTCATAAAATTTCTTATAATGTTTGTTAAACTATATTTTGTTATTTTTTTTTATTACTGCCTAATTCAAGGAAGCATTCATTACATCTACATGTGTTATCATGTATATTTTTCGTTTCATTTGTTCTTGTTGTACCAATTATTGGTGATGTAGTAATCTCTTCTCCCTTGATATAATCATTCTTATCTATGGTATGGTTCTCTTCGACTTCTTTGGTGTTTAGATTTCTGCTTCCATAAGTTTTCTTATTATTTGAGGAGATAAAGGTATATTCTTGGCTTGTTTTTGTTTGTCCTATCCCCATGTCTTTTCTCTTTGGTTTTACTGATGTTTCTCTAATATTATCCACATCATTTGCACTTGTTTCTTGATGCTTTACCATTTTAGTTCTTTATTCTGTAAAGTAGTTATTTTTTCCTGAGATTTATTTTCCTGTGCTTTATTACTTCTCTCTGCATGCGTTTTTTTTTTTTCATTATTGGTTCTTGTTATTGCAGAATATGTATGTTTCTTAGCAGGATCTTGAATTCCTCTCCCTTTCAGTTCCAATTTAGCCTCTTTTATAGACATCCGTGTTCTTTCTTGTAATATTTTCAACTCTGTATTGCATATATATATATATATATATATATATATATATATATATATATATATATATATATATATATATATATATATATATATATATATATATATATATATATATATATATATAATAAAACACGCATTCTTTGGACCTTGCATAATGATCTTGCCCACAATTCATACACTTTGGTTCACTGCACTTCCATTGTGTGGCATGATCGTCAGATCCACAGCACGAACATACAGGTTCATTTCGACAATATTTCTTTGTATGATCATATTTACTGCCATTTTGACACTGTAATGGTTTTGGGACATATGGTCGTATTTCTCTGTTTTAGTCTAAAATTTTTATTTTTTGAGGTGGATCTTGACCTACAAATTTTATTCTTTCGATTTTTAATATGTGTGTATCTTTGTTTACTAGGTATGATATACACCTCATATTCTTGGACTCTGGGATATCTCTCTTTAAGAGAGTCCAGCAGCATACTATTTTCGATTGGTTCGTCATTATTTTCAGGAAGCACAATAGTACCCTGAATGCTATTCATAGTGTCATGTTTTTACATTTTCACATTTATATTATCTATGTTTTTTATAGACATATAGTCCTCAGACTGACTCTTTGTTGTGGCTTCTATAGGTTTTATCTGTCATCCTGTGAGAGGGGTAAAATCATTAAATAATACACTCATTTAAGTCACATAGTGGAACAACCCCTGCCATAAGTATGGGCTTTACCATCAGAGTAAGTGCTAAGAGCTGTACCAATACATATAAATCAAATGTTCATTCACATAAAAAGGAAGAAAGATTAATCTATCCAAATAAGACACATGTCTGAATTTTAAGGGATATGAAGAATGAGGTGTATGCGAGTAAAAGGTACACCAGAGAAGTATGTGAGGTTGGTCCAAGATGTGTATGAAGGAGCAAAAACGCAGGTTAGAAGCAGCGTTGGGTTAACTGAATGGATACCAGTAAGAGTTGTTTTACATTAGGGATCTGCTTTAAGTCCATATCTTTTTGACCTGATAATGGCTGTGCTATGGCAAGGAATAAGAGATCAATCCCCCTGGTGCATGCTGTTTGCTGATGACATCGTGTTATGCAGCACCAACAGAGGGGAAGTGGAGTCAAAACTAGAGCCACGGAGGAAGGCACTGGAAGACAGAGGATTAACGATCAGTAGGAAGAAAACTGAATACCTAAGTTTGAATGAAAATCAGGACTCCGAGATTAGTATGGAAGGGACAAGGTTGAACCAAGTAGAAAAATTTAGATATCTTGGTTCAACAGTGCCCAATGATGGAAATTTGGACGTAGAAATAACACACAGTGCAGGCTGGATGGAAAAAATGGAGGAAGATGTCAGGTATCTTGTGCGACCGCAGAATCGACATAAAGGTTAAAGGAAGCGTGTATAAGACAGCAGTGAGACCAGCTTTGATGTATGGAGCAGAAATATGGCCGGTAAAAAGAGTGCAAGAGAAGAAACTGGATGCGGTAGAGATGGAAATGCTCAGGGGATGTGTGGAGTAACAAAAATGGACAGGATAAAAAAATGAAAGAATAAGAGGAACTACTCAAGTTAACCAACTATCAAGGAAGGCCCAGGAAAGAAGACTGCAGTGGTATGGCCATGTGATGAGAAGGGATGAGACATATGTAGGGGGGAGAGTGATACAGATGAAAGTGCCTGGTGAGAGAGCAAGAGGAAGACCGAAGCGAAGGTGGATGGATGTAGTTAGGAACACCCGGGAAGCAAACAATTGGCAGAGGACAATTTGTTTGACTGAGCCAGGTGGAGGAAAGCTGTCAGAAACATTGACCCCACATAGAAATGGGAAAAGAAGAAGAGAAAGAAGAAGAAGAAGAAAAAGATTAAGAATGAGAAACATGGAGTAGAAGGGAGGCCTATTAACCAGCGTTTTAATTGTTTATTTTCCTCAAGATATTTCTGAGTCTGATTGTAAACAGGAGTTATGAAGTGAATATTATTATTATTATTATTATTATTATTATTATTATTATTATTATTATTATTATTATTATTATTATTATTATTATTATTATTATTATCTCCTCTACATTTACTTGGACTACCTTCTCAGTTCTTACTCACCTAGATAAATAATATTATATATTTAAATTATATACATATGTATACATATATGTGCGTGTGTGTATATAAGTATGTCTATAATATTTTACAAGATTATTATTATTATTATTATTATTATTATTATTATTATTATTATTATTAGCTTCTGTACATTTACTTGGACTACCTTCTCAGTCCTTACTCACCTAGATAATAATATTATATATATATATATATATATATATATATATATATATATATATATATATATATATATATATATATATATATATATATATATATATATATATATATATATATATATATATATTAGAGATATATCTACAGCATAAACTAAAATTGATATGGACAAAAACAAAATTTAATTCAGAACATATATTATATATAAGTTTCTCTCTATAGTATTTAATATTTTGTGTGGCCTCCATCTGCCTGTACCACAGCCTAAACATTCTTGAGGGTATGATTTCAGCAAATCACAAAAACTGAGATTTAAACTCCATTTACCACCCTGCATTCTTGAGGGTATGATTTCAGCAAATCACACAAAAAACTGAGCTTTAACTCCATTTACTAGCATGGTTCACTGTCAAGTGCTCAACTATCAAGTTCACTTTACTTCAAGATACTTTACCAATGTTTTCACACAAACATTAAGGTCAGGAGCTACCTGGAAATTCATTTGACGAGAGGAAATCGATACCACTGTTTCAAAGCACCTCCTGTGTCTGAAGAGCCTTGAAACATGGTGCCTTAACATGCAAAAATGTGACTTCTTCAACAGATAACACATTTTCAGGATCTTTGAGGAAAGGAAATACTCCACCAGTAAGCACAATTTCTCTGAATTATTCACCATTCTATGACTGTCTGTTTTCTTTGATGATCCACATTAACCGTTTGGCTGTGAAACAGAGAAAAATTCCCAAACATTCAGGAAATTTCACAACTTGGTGACAGCGCACGTCATCACTGATATCATCCAACTTTGCAGCCCAAATGATGTCATTTTTATGATTTGGTTTCCTGACTGTGTAAATGGAGAAAGTCAGCTTCATCCCAGTCTTTAAGAAATGAAACATAAAACCATGCACAGTCTTCTCTCTGTTGCTGAAGGATATTAGGGCTGCTGATAACATGAAATGGCTTGATACCAGATTTTATCAACTCACAATATACAGCGCTATAACTTCTCTTCTTTCCCCTTTTTGTTTCTAGTTCAAGTGCCAATTTATGTAAAGACTTTCTTGGTTTACCCACTGCCTCAGCTATGATGTCTTTTGACTCCTGAGAAAGGACTTCAGGCCTTCCAAGATTCTCACTCTTTTCGTGATGACAGTCATATAGATTTTTGTTCCAGTTTCTTTTAACAAAGGATTCATCTCTTTTAACGTATTTAGCTATCCAGGAACGTGAAATGAAGGATGCGCCAGCATCCCTGGCTTCTCTGATGGTTATAGCCCGGATTCGGTCAATCCATCTGATTTCCTCCGAGTCGTTAGCCATGCCTGTATCTAACTCCAAAACTCAGTCTGAAAATACAAAAAATGTAAAATGAAAAATAGCTTAATAGAAACTTAAAATAATGTACTTGGAGATAGACTATAGCAGAAAACTTCATAACTTTTCCATTTGTTCTGTGGAGGGGGCCTCTAATTTCAGAAACACCCAATGTATACATATATATATATATATATATATATATATATATATATATATAT
>NC_089796.1:37616663-37646663 GCF_040412425.1 Macrobrachium rosenbergii | reverse complement strand
TAGTCATTACTGAATAAGATTGTTTCATAATTATGATGATAGTTTTTTTATTATTTCGTATTCATGGAACAAAAATGGATTGACTTCCTTACTATATTATTTTAAAACTGAATAATAAAAATTATATTGGAGGTAACGCAATTCTGCCCGACGGGGAGGTACGGGATTGGTGTCAGTTTATTTTATCATCCGGGCTCGATAATTGTGCATACTACTCTACATAATCAACATACACACGCCCTCACATGTACATACATACATACATACACAAAGCAATGTTTGTAACGGCTAATTAAACAGAATGATCTACAGGTATTAATGTTCTGTCTGTCACCTTTAACCAGGTATTACTGTACTGTCTGTCCCTTTTATCCAGGTATTACTGTGGTAACTGTCCCTTTTATCCAGGTAGCGTATTACTGTGGTGACTGTCCCTTTTATCCAGGTATTACTGTGTTGTCTGTTACCTTTAATCAGGTATTACTGTGCCGCCTGTCCCTTTTATCCAGGTATTGCTGTGGTGGTTGTCCCTTTTATCCAGATATTATTGTGCTGTCTGTCCCTTTTATCCAGGAATTATTGTGGTGACTGAAAAGCATTTTCAGTAATATATTCCTATGGTCTCGAGTACATGATATGAGGTATGATAAACCCGTAGAGTTTACCTAACACAGGGCTATGGGGGACAGGGAAGGAGGCGGGGGTACGGGTTTGAAACCTACTCCATTATCTAAGTTGTGTCAAATGATGGCCACGGACCATGTGCCAAGTTTTGTCTAGATTGGTCAGGCGGTTCAGATTTCTATAGCGCACAAAGTTACAAACTTATATGCAAACATACAAACATTAACTTTTATAGGCAAGATATATATCAACCACCACGGTAGTTGGTGGTCAGTAAAGCCCAGCCACCCTGAGTACACAAAAACACCCACTTTGGCCCTTTATAACTCTGGAAATATTCAACAGATCAGAATGAAATTTTGGCTTTAGAGGTTTCCCAATAAAGTCTCTAATCGTGCCAGATTTCGTAGAAATCCGTTAAGCCGTTTTGGAGATGCAGATATCTATTTTTTGGCGTTCAAGGGATGTGTTAGGGGGTGGGTGAGTGAGGGACCTAACATATATGTGGAGCAATAACAGTAGAAGATACAGCCGTGATGCTTAGTTTTTCTGAAAGCTCGTATTCTGGAGGCATGCTTTTCGGGGCTTGTTTTTTGAAACAATGAATTTAAAGGTACATGGGCCATTCAAAGAACCCCCCAAAATTCAAATTTCCTGATGGTCAGGTATGGACTGCTCACTACATTAGAAGAGACTCCGTTTTCTTAATGTGTGTGAATAGCAAGTGGTGTTAGGAGAAGCTGGTTGACTTTCTCTCAATTATCTTAATTAAAAATTATCACACGCTTAATTTACCTACTCGGTTTTGGTTTTCACGATCATTGACCTACCCTAAATAAAGAGCCTCAACAGTTGGAATGTTTTCACACACACATGTATACACACACACATATACTTGTATATATATATATATATATATATATATATATATATATATATATATATATATATATATATATATATATATATATATATATATATATATATATATATATATATATATATATATATATATATATATATATATATATATATATATATATATATATATATATATATATATATATATATATATATATATATATATATATATATATATATATATATATATATATATATATATATATATATATATATATATATATATATATATATATATATATATATATATATATATATATATATATATATATATATATATATATATATATATATATATATATATATATATATATATATATATATATATATATATATATATATATATATATATATATATATATATATATATATATATATATATATATATATATATATATATATATATATATATATATATATATATATATATATATATATATATATATATATATATATATATATATATATATATATATATATATATATATATATATATATATATATATATATATATATATATATATATATATATATATATA
Organism: Macrobrachium rosenbergii; assembly: GCF_040412425.1. Taxonomy (NCBI): domain Eukaryota; kingdom Metazoa; phylum Arthropoda; class Malacostraca; order Decapoda; family Palaemonidae; genus Macrobrachium; species Macrobrachium rosenbergii. The sequence continues at coordinate 37,644,579 of NC_089796.1, read as the reverse complement.
TATATACATATATATATACATATATATATATATATATACATATATATATATATATATATATATATATATATATATATATATATATATATATATATACACACATAAATTTCACTCGTTAGGCGGGTTATAGTCTCCGGCCGTCCAATGAAGGAATTTATTTATCGTTATAGAAATCCATTTCTCGCTATAATGTGGTTCGGATTCCACAATAAGCTGTAGGTCCCGTTGCTAAGGAACCAATTGGTTCTTAGCCACGTAAAATAAGTCTAATCCTTCAGGCCAGCCCTAGGACAGCTGTTAATCAGCTCAGTGGTCTGGTAAAACTTAACTTTTTGTATAACTCTTCTAAGTTGCCAAAACAGTCATCCACAGCTTTTCTCCCGTCGTCGGCTGCTAACGAGTCTATTATTTCGAAGGGAATTATCTTAAGGTAATAATATCTCTCAGAAAGGCGTAATGGAGACGAGATAGTAGTTTCTTTACTTTAATGATGAAAGTTAACTACAAACATAAGTACAAATTATGGTTATAGCTACTATCTTGAAATCACTCTTGCTAGACAGTTCAATTAAGTCTGTTTGGGAGCACGAAAGCAAAGGGAAGTTATATCTTCCCAGGATGGTGGACTGGAACTCGAATGTTGTTCTTCTGACTTCTGGCTTCTCTGGAACCCCTAAGTTTTCTGGTTTTCTTTCCAACTCCTCCCTTTCAGTTCCCTATTGGAAGATTTTATCTTTAAGGCCTCCCCTCGAACAGCTGATTGGGAAGGACAGTGGTGGGTGTTGTTAAAATCTCTCCTTAAAGGATTTCATTGGAAATTATCTTAGGAGGAGGTGTAAAAGACTCATCCCTAGAATGTTTGATTGGAGGGTGTTGAATTACATCACTTTTTCCAGCCCCAATTCCATGGAATTTCCATGAAAACACCTCCTATTGAAGGCGGGGTTATAGATATGGCTGGCATGTTAGCTTTTGACGAGGTGCTGAGAGATCCTGAGTCAGCTAAATCGCGAGGCCACAGTTTCCAGATTTTACGATTGGTTTTATGACCCTGGGCGCGATATAGCCTACTCGCTCACTATTTTGAGTTCGTGCAAAGCAGTTTACATATTCAGCACTTCTAGTCTCTCGAAACACAACAACCCAGGCTTAATTGTTGTTCTCTCTCTCTTTCTCTTTCTTTATTCTTTCTCTCTCTCTCTCTCTCTCTCTCTCTCTAGTCTCTTTATGCTTTCCCTGTCTAACTTTTCTTTGCACCACTACACACACACACACACACACACACACACACACATATATATATATATATATATATATATATATATATATATATATATATATATATATATATATATATATATATATATATATATATATATATATATATATATATATATATATATATATATATATATGTTGTATAACTATGCGGCAAACAAGCTGAGCTGACCATAAGCACGGAGAAGCCACATAGGTCTAAGAAAACTGTTTGGAGAATTATAACCCCCATTCCTTTGTTACCACATTTTTCTCGATCTAGGGCGTTGCCATCGCAAAAGGGACTGAAATCACCCACCGATCCATTTATCACTTATAAATTCCCCTTCGATGATCATTCCCCATCGGAATATTCCCGTTGTAGCGTGAATTTGATATTAAACAACAATGTAGCTTCAAGATTGTATATAAATCACAATGTGATAGAAATTTTATATATATATATATATATATATATATATATATATATATATATATATATATATATATATATATATATATATATATATATATATATATATATATATATATATATATATATATACACACACACACACACACACAGTTGTATTCTTCTCAGTCACGAGATATAATATCTCGATATACCACACAATGAAAATGAAAGAGAAACCAGAGATCTAATTTCGAAACATCAAATTGATCTTGAAATTCGAAATTTTGAGTTAAAATTTCCCTATGACAGAGCCAACGCAGCTTAGTAAAAGAAAATAAAACAAATAAAAAGAAAAACTGCTGAGCTCAGGCCTCTTGAAGAGTATGCGACAATATCGAACCAATTGTCTTTTCTAGTTTTTGACGTTCCACTCTTGTCTTTACGATATGTTTGCTTGGCTCGTTTTAGATCTTGGGAGTTGACAGGGGGGTCGGTTGTGTCTTTCCAGATGGTCGTCGCTGAACTTTGTGGTGCACCGAAACTGAGTTTCTGAGGAATCTGGAAGTCTTTGACCTTTGACAGCGGAACGATAGTTGAGCATAAAACTGACTGTTTTGTTCACTTTCGACTTATTTGGGATTGTGACACCAAATCGTTACAAAACGTTCAGTGTCGTGCAATTTCGGTATTGATGCTATTTAATTTCGTCAAGTCATTGAAAATAAATATTTACACAATAGTTTTGCTTGATTTCTGAGTCTTAGGTCATGTGATTTTAGTTGAATGCGCAAGTTAATCGTTAGCTCTAGTTACAATGTCTGTTTTCTAGGAAAACATCCGGCTTGAACAGTGACCTAGCTCTATGAAGGACTGCTTCTTGAGCTCAGCTCCTAGTGAACACTTTTATATGAGAAGACTCTCTAGATTTCTTACATATCTGAGTGGCGCCTGATGATTCTTTGAAGATGATCTGAAAATCTGGGGAAGGTAAACTTAATTTGTTTATTTATTTTTGCACATTTTCCGTGTTTGATGTGGCAGATGTTGTGAAGTATAAAATCACCTGAAGGTTTATTATGATGTCTTCTGTTAATGTAATGAAATAAGTGTTTATTTTTTACATTTGTAATATTTCATAAATATAACTGTAGACCGAATGTTTTTTGACATTTTGACTAACAACAAGTAACCTTGCGGCGCTACAGGCAGGCCACCCGTCTAACAGTGCCTTCACGTTGGCTGAGTCTATCTGCATCTTTTAGGCTCTAGATGACTTTCAGGACCTACTTTTGTTTATCACGCAGGACTATTCATGTCTTCGGAAGCTTGATAGTTGGCGTAATGTCTATTTGATTTTTTTTTCATAAGAATGAATCACGTTAAAAGTTTCAGTTGAACTACTTTTTGGGGAACTATTTTTTATGAGGACATTCTGTGTTCCTCACTGACTGCACTGTGCGTTATTTTTTTTTTTTTTTGTAGAACACTCCATAAGGCACTGACAGGGTTGCCAAAAAGAACATGAACATGTTTAAAATGGGTAAGGGTAGAGCGAGCACTTGCTGGTGTTTTTGTTTTTCTTGAAAGTAATGCAACAACATTACGTATGTTCATGCTTTTCACTTTTCTGAAAGTATCCAGTTAGCTGTGTTTATTGTCCTTCTCATATTTTCTCCTTTTTGGTGATTGAGTGTGCCTGCTGTGATTTCAGATTTTGTTATAGACCGGCTCAGGTAGACACAAAATAACTTCTATACATCTGTTTCTTTAGGAAAAAATATAAGCTGGCTTCTCTCATTTACCTTTGTCAAGGACGACGAAAATATGTAAACCAAATTAACTATGGAACAATTTTTAATCATCACTAATCATTAAAATTAGCGAAAATCAATAGTACAAATAAAATCGAGATCCGTGATCATTGTTTATTGTCCACAATGATCAAAGGCAGTAGTATAAGACAACCATCCGTTGAGGACGATGCCAGAAGGTTCAGAAAACTGCCCTCTACAATGTACCTCTGTTTCTTTTTTTTTTTTTATTGGAATAAGGTGTCTGTTTGTCTGGAGATGACCCTTTATGTATTTGGTATGTACCGTATCGTTCAGACTTGAAACACAAATTAACAACATACGCGCTTATGGTACAAACCGAAGTTCAATTAATTTATATTGATTCGAATAATACGTATCTTCTTTTGTTTAAAGTAAGGGTGGATTTTGGTGTTCGGTGCAAAATTTAATTAGCAATTAATTTGCTAGCGAATCCTTTCATTATCATTGTGCCGATTAAGGTAACGTGGTAACGTTCAAAGACTACTGAAGAACACTGAGTTGGGCCATAAACTCTTATCACTTGTTTATTTTGAAGGTTTTAGGTGTACTTGGTATAGCCTTACCTATTCAGCTAGAATCACTCCTCTCTGAAGCAGGTATTTAAAATAGTCACTGCAAGTTTAAATAGGATGGAGAGATGCTTTCTTGTCTGAATAAATAAATAAAAAAAATGAAACAAAAGATATTTGACACATGAAATATTAGTCTACTTGGCACAGTGTTTGGTACATACGGCTCTACAGTACTTTCATTTTTTGCTGCTCCGTTCTGACAACAACGGCGCATTAATGGCGCTGCTCAAGAAAAATTGCCTTTCCAATGGAGGAGATATTTTCATTGACTGAGGAGATGTCAGTCATTCAGCCAGGTTATTTTAAGCGTGCCTTGATAGACGTCTCCCTTCGGCCTCGTCTCAGCTGCTTCGGAACAGTTCTGACGCCACTGATAGTTTAAGCGCAGCTTTTTGATGTACCAAATAGTCATATTCCTACTTCACAGCATATGTAGCTTATTTAGTCTTGTCAGAAGTTAACTTATTCTTGCATTTATTTATCAATAACCTATGGGTATATGATTTTACTGTTTTCTCTGGCTTTTAGATATTTTAATAAGAAAATCATTCATTTTATGCGAAACTGTGATTATCAAATTATTGTGTGCACTTTATGAACGTCTTGTGTGTAAATGTTGGCAAGTGCTGTCCTCATCGTCAGACGCAGCAAAACTCGCTGAAAAGTTCTACAAGGACAATTTGATATCAGTTCCCGCTTGATCTCCTGACTGCTTGACCATTCTGGTTTGTTGCGGTCATACTGCCATCTGACGGAGGACGTTAATCCTGGCTATGGGTCTCGAAGGTCGTTAACGTTGACACAAAAGAAAAGAGCCTCATTTTACCGTCATCTTCAAAGAACGCAATTGATATCCACGATCCTCAATTATAATAAAAATGGGTCTTACGTCATAGGCCTTGGATACGTTACGGAGCAATGCATCTGGGTCAGTGACTGCGTCAGTCAGTGATGGCAGCAAGCTGATTTCCCCGGGCTATGGGTAGCCAGTGGGCAATGCTCTAAGCTCAGGTATCAGTAATTACAAGTTACAGGTCGCGGTCGGTGTCGACATTTCAGTTACCTTAGGTGTTTCCTCTTAGAGCAGTCATTGTGGTATCAGGCGCAGTTATAGGATCTGTGGATTGGCTGTTTTTCTTCCCGTATATTTCTTGGTATAGAACGTTTTGCTTCGATCCAGAACTTCGTTCTGAGTCATGAGAATGCCTCAATTAAGAATTACACACCTTATTCAACAGAGCATGCATTAACCCATGTACATAATCCCTTTAAGGTTTGTTTAAGGTTTGAAAGCAGAACACAAATAGAGTCATACACACACATTATATATATATATATATATATATATATATATATATATATATATATATATATATATATATATATATATATATATATATATATATATATATATATGTGTGTGTGTGTGTGTGTGTGTGTGTGTGTATGTATGTGTGTGTGTGTGTATCATATACGTACATAACCCTTTTAAGGTTTGAAAGCAAAATACAATAGGAGTCATATATGCAATATATATATATATATATATATATATATATATATATATATATATATATATATATATATATATATATATATATATATATATATATATATATATATATATATATATATATACATAAATGTGCACATGAGAACGTGTCTCACAGACATAAATTTTTGACTCGCAAAGCGACCAAAGCCCTGGACTCTCACTCGAAAGACCGGGGTTCGGTCCCATTGTGAGCCAAAAGTTTCTTTCTGTGAAACTCGTTCCCATATGTTCATTTCCATCATATCCCACGGTGGAGGGTCAGTCGAATGAAATGTTAGCAATTCGTTTGCTGATGCGTCGGGAAGTGGGTAAAATTCGCTGATATGCCCAGGAAAAACCTGAGGTACTCAGTACTTAGGTTCTAACTTCTTTTATGACTTGTATGGAGGAATTGCCTTGGGGAGTATGGCACGAGGAGGTTACTGCTTTCTAGATCCCCAGCAAGTTTTTATGGAATAAGCTATTAGCTTCATGTCTTTATTATTATTATTATTATTATTATTATTATTATTATTATTATTTGTCTATCACAATCATCCTATTCGACTGGGTGGTTTTTATATTGTGGGGTTCCGGGTTGCATCCTGCCTCCTTAGGAATCCATCTCTGTTCTCACTATGTGAACTGTTTCAAGTAGCACACTCTTCTGCATGAGTCCTGGAGCTACTTCGGCTTCTAGTTTTTGCAGGTTCCTTTTCAGGGATCGTGGGATCGTGCCTATTGTTCCTATGGTTATGGGTACATTATTATTATTATTATTATTATTATTATTATTATTATTATTATTATTATTATTATTATTATTATTATTATTATTATCGCCAGTAGGAGGTGCTGGTCCTCATTAATACTCGTATTCTATTTAACTTTTTTTCCACAAACGGTCATTCTAAGGTTCGGGGGTGTTGTTATGCAGAGTCGCGGTTTATGGGAAAATGGAAGTTGTAGATTCTTAAGTGTATTGAGTTTTTTTTTTTTTTATTTTGACAGAAATGAGAAGAATCAGAAAAGGGCTGAGTTACTGAGCAGGCGAGAGAAGAAGGGCAGTTGGAGCTATGCTTCAGAATGATGAGAGAGGAAAAGTCTGTGCGGCTAACTTTGACAAGTATATAAATCAGTTGTTAACTTAATAACTTATCTATGTGGAAGGGAATTTGGGTTGATGAATGTAAGGCAAGAAAAAAGAGTTAGAAGCGTGATGAGCACAGACAAATGACGTTGAAGTAAAATTGTTAGCTTTAGTCAAGAAATTAGATTCAGTATTTTGTGAATGTTTGGTAATGATTAGTGAAAGGGAATGGAAGATTTGGTATGGAACATTACATCGCAATTCTGTGAAGAATAAGGGACTCTTAGAAAACGCAGGAATGAGCAGTTGAAGTATCAGAACTAAATAAACTTTAATATTAATGCAACAAGTTGGAGAAGTTTTACAGCTGTAATAAGATATTATGCATCGAGTTTATCCACGATTCATCATTTGAAAGGAGAATATGTCAGTATACACCATCATCTTCTCTCTCTCTCTCTCTCTCTCTCTCTCTCTCTCTCTCTCTCCATCTGTCTCTCTCTCTCTCTCAAGATCACCTTCTCTAAGGAAGGGGGCAACATTTTTGTATGCGTATCGATGAACTGAGGTAGATAGTAGTGAAAACTCTTTTGACAGACAAAGAACGACCAGAGAGAGAGAGAGAGAGAGAGAGAGAGAGAGAGAGAGAGAGAGAGAGAGAGAGAGCAGTTTCTGAGTGATCTCTAATTCCAGTATAATTTGATTATCCTGCCTTGTGCTATATAGGTGTATCAGGTGCAAGGATCCCTCTTTGATGGGTTTGTGGATAAAGATAGAAACTGATATGTGAGAGAGAGAGAGAGAGAGAGAGAGAGGAACGCGAACGGTAAATAAGGGAAAGTGTGTCACTGAATTATTAATCCGAAAGGACTGTCATAATTGCCTTCCGTTTTTGAAGGAATAGCATTCTAGCATTTCTCGAGCCATATACTCCTGAGAATGCGAGGGACTGGTCAGACTGTAGAGACGACTATCAGGTGTCAGAGGAGTCTTCACGGAACTTGTTCCCGGTGAGTGGTACTGCACACTTAAGAGAATGGCCTGGGAGTGGGGAGGCTCACTGGCGCATTGTAACCTCAAAGAAGAGGCCTTTTTGCACCGTCCCTTCAGCTCCCCAGCCAAACCCCCCCTACCCCCACCAACCTGCATTACTCTCTTCCTTTTACCTTTTACATTACATCCGTTCCTTTTGCTTCTTTGTGCTTAGGTGGCCATCTTCCTCAGCTCTTCCTAGTTCAAATTTTCACCTCATAAAAAAACAAGGACGTTAGTCCAATGATATATTACAGCGGTCTCTTAGTTCAAACCACGTATAATGGCAAAAATTCGTTTTTTTTCTTATTTCTTTTGTATTTCACATATAAAGTATAAAGGCTGAATGTTTCTTTCGGAGTTTAGCTTCTGGTAATGACATTTCAAATTTCCGGTGTGCCTTATGTTAATTAGCGTTGGGATCTACGTTTCGCTCTCATTATTGTTGTTTTTCGTATTCTAGCTTGATCGTTTTGTTAGTGATGAAAAATAAACGTAAAATGCAACTGCAGTTTCGTCTGTTTGTTATTAATGGACTTTGTATTCGAAATATATCTGGAGTTTGCAAGTTCAGGCGTAACAACAATGATAAAAGAAATAGTAACTTTTGATATCCTAAATAATACTTCCTTTCAGCTGCCGTAGCCTAAAGGCTCCAAATATTACAGTTACTTTTCCCTTGCAGTGTATTCTCACGTTGCTAGTTGATGAGAAAATAGGAGCGGATAGGTTTTTTTCCTTCGTCACTTAACGATTTGACATGTGATACAAGTAAGAATGAAACTCTCAGCGCCGTAGAGGTTATGTAACATTTAACACGCTTGCCGAATGGCAGAACTCGTGAGCTGTCAAAACATTTGCCACAAACACACCGTGCCTTATTTAAGAAGGATTAACACTCGGAGAGATAATGTAGATCCTAATATGTATCATTCGGATTATTGTAACTGCCCTCACTCACTCTTCGTTGCCATGCAGTTCCTTGTGCAAATTGTCGTAGATGGTTGCTGAACAAGAACGGCTTGAGGTTTGCCCTATAACAGCAAGAGTCTATAATGTAAGCGGGAATGATAAATATCCCTAAGTACTCTGCAAAATGTTGCCTAGTTTTAGGCTCTTTCGTCCTAATGCTTAAACAACAATCCTGGTTGCATTCCTATTCGTATGCGTTTCTTCTACACAGATCGAATGCATGAGGTTAATATGGCTTAAGATATCCATATTGTGTTATTTTTCTGTTTTCTTTCGAAAAGTTGGTTAAACTAACACTCGATTAACCATTGGTTAAGCTGTACCTGATTACATTTGTGACCTAATACCTATAATCCTCTTTACGTCATCTATTTATTTCTCTTGTTGATGTCTCTTTCGAGACTGGACTAGTGTAGGGTGGAAGATTCTCTCTCTCTCTCTCTCTCTCTCTCTCTCTCTCTCTCTCTCTCTCTCTCTCTCTCTCTCTCGGAAATGTTCAAATAAAATCTTGGAGGCCAAGTGCAAACTATCTGATTTCCCTTGGCGATTCCTTTGTTAAACCAGACTTTGAAAGATAGAGGCTAATTCTTTTCCCTTTCATTTTTGAAAAGCTTCAACGCCTGAACGCAAAACTGTCTGAGACTGTTGAAACTATGACTGGGTTTTTAAGGTGCAACTTTTGCTTATTTTAAAATTTCATCATTTCAGCCACTGGAAAAAACATGTATGACGAGGTGACGAGTAAGAGGCAGAGTCAAGGTGTATTCTAATTTACAAATACAAAATCTGTAACAGGGCAAGAACTCTTGCGAGCGGAAAAATAGAACTTGAAATTAAAAGAAAACGGAGGGACGTCTATATACAGTCAGCTGTGTTTTCTCACACCTGATGAATGGTCAACAATTCTATGTAAAAATTAGGAAGAGGTTTCAAATACATATGGTCAGAAAGCTTGCAATGCCTTACATACTCAAATAATTACAGTTCTGACAAGGACATATTGTATCTCCTGAAAAATGCATAAAGATCGCTTGAATCAGGAGCGCTGGATCTTTGTTTCCTGAGAGTCTCGGTGCGTCATGCAGACTGACACGAGGATGGCCTGAGGGTCCCGGCGACAGCTCTGGGCCTCACAGAAGAATGTAAAGAATGCCGACGGGTCATCGGTATTAATTACAGAGGCTTTAATTATCGAAAGGATCAAAATTATCAATCACCCACCGAGCCGCAACATAATCATTCTAAAATTTATGAACTGTACTTATGCTCGAGCTGAAGCACTCAGCCGTTCCTCATTTTCGATTCCTGGGTAATGGGGGGTGGGTGAGCGGTTCCGTTAGGAAAACAAAACAACATAGCTCCCTTACTGACCTGAACATTGAGTCAGCTTCCTGAAGTAAGTCGTCTGTGGTGGGTCGCACTCTGGTTGGAAAAGAGCTTGGTGCTAGCAACCGAATCCCAAAAGAACTGCTAACATGTTTTGGATCTTCCTCTGCTAATAAAAAAAAAAAAAAAAAAAAAAATATATATATATATATATATATATATATATATATATATATATATATATATATATATATATATATATATATATATATGTATGTATACACACACATATGTGTGTATATATATATATATATATATATATATATATATATATATATATATATATATATATATATATATATATATATATATATATATATATATATATATATATATATATATATATATATATATATATATATATAAGCTTACATTAAAAAAAGAGAAAGAAGCAGATGTACTTTTTGCCGGCTATGTCAGAGATTGGCCGATTAGACATACATCTTGTATGCCTTATTAAGTATATAGTTTGTAATGATAAAAAATGAACCAGTGAGTAGAATTCTATGACAAGTGGACTCGTGGAAGTTCACGTCAAATAGCAGTGAAACAGGAGAGATCATCTGCGGATCTCACCCTCAGGAATCTGACTTTGTTATCAGGAAGATGAAGATTCGCGGAGTTCTCAGCAAATGAAAATTATAGTCCGATTTGAGCATTCGTCTTCTTCCTTCTCTGCATCTTTTCCCACTTCTATGTGGGGTCGATGTTTCTGACAACTTTCCTCCACCTGGCTCGGTCAAACGCTTAGTCCTCTGACAATTGTTTGTCTCTTAGATCTTTAATCACGAAGGAAAAGCCAAAGAAGCTGTCTTAGACTGATATTCTAATTTGGAAGCAATAGAAGTTGCTCAAAGAGGCCGAGTGATTATATTCTTAGATGAAGATTGGAAGAAACTATCAGACTTAGATGAAATCTGACTGCTACATTTTTCTTGAAGTTATATGATTCCCTCAGGTTACAGATTGAGGACGATGCTCTGAAGGCAACAGACAAGAAACATGATTTATAATCTGAATGTACTTTGAATGTTGACTATCTGGTGCATATCTAACGACCAGGCTCTTTTGAACATATTTTGGAATAAGAGCATTTGAAAAGAGGGGACATGTCCATTCGTCACTGCAGACATTTCTGTACCCGTGGCGTCGGCGTACTTTCAAAATATTTGTGATCTTAAAGATTTTGCAATTAATGTTTTAAAGATTAGTTGTAATATGAGTTAAAGAAGTAACTTTCTTCTACCTGTCTGTGTCATGCGTCTCTGGGGTGCAACCCAAGGCCTGGGCTCTTAGTGCATGATGGAATGGTGAGGTCAACGTCAGGACGATGAAGTCTCAGTGTTCTGCCATTCATCTTCAAATGGAAATTATTTTAAGAAGATGACCATGAAATCACATGGTAGGTCAAAATGACTTGATCATGATGCGGAAAATACACACAAGTTTTCCCTCTGCCGCTTGAGTAGAAAAACTTAATTTCTCGGTAAAAGGATTTGAATGTAAATTAGGATCTAGCATGAAAGGGCAAAGCTGGCGAGAGACACTGTATATGTCTTACAACTGTACTGTTTAAATGGAGGATTTATTTACGTGTAACGCTCGCAGGGTCAATTCGCGACTGCTGGTAGTTGTGTTCACAAGCGCGCTTGCGCAGGTGTTTTCAACTTTCGGTAGGAAACCAAAGTTCTTTCTTTCTTCGACAAGAACATTGGCAAATATTTCATATTAAGCAAGAAAAGTGCATTTCATCGGTAAGGTATGGATTGAAAGTTCAAAATGATAAACTCAAGGGAGAACGTAAATGCAAAAGGAGATGGGCACAAGTGGGTTGTGACCTCCAGTTTAATTGTCTCTGAGAAACTGGCACTTCTTTCGTGAACGTTTTATCCTTAGAGTAAAACAGACAATGAAAGTTTCGAGTCAGAGAGGCTTCAGAAAATCTATTTATGAAAAAGAAGTTTTAAAGAAAACAAGATTTTTTCCCGGTTGACAATTTTCGCTTGAATTTAATAACTGACAGCTAGTTTTCAGAGAGATTTCGCTTAATATATATTTATGAATAAGAAGAGTCATGAAGAAAAAATTAAAATTTCCTGACAGAGAGGTTTTGGTAAACATATATTTATAAAGGAGTACAGTGAGAGGCGGGTAATAAATTGTTTCCGGACAGAGAATTCAAGAAAGGATGCTACGAAGTATTAAACTGAGTTATTGTTTGCAGAGAGAGAATTTTCTAAAAAAAAAAAAAAAAAAAAAAAAAAAAAAAAAATAAAAATAAATATATATATATATATATATATATATATATATATATATATATATATATATATATATATATATATATATATATATATATACAGTATATATATATTCCTAAAGGAGTAGATTCGAAGTGAGAAAACAAATTGCTTTCAGATAGTCCTCTGAAATATTCATAAAAGGTAGAACATATGAGAGTTAATGAAATATCCAAGGTAGTTTTCTGGAAACATATTCATGCATGAGTAAAATGAGAGTTTTAAAATGATTATTTCCGGATAAAGGTGTTTCTGAAAACATATATCTATAAATAAGAGAACTATTTCTAGATGGAGATGTTTCTAGAAACGCTTATGAAAGGTCTAAGTGAGAGTTGTGAAATGAAATTTATTTGTTTTGAGATGCTTCTGGTATGAACTGAGAGAATTAAAATGCAGTGAATTATATTCAGATTGAACTGCCACTACAAACATTAACAAACCAGTAAAATGGAAGCAGTGCAGTGAACTATTTCCAGAGAGAGATTCTTCTCGAAATATTTGTAAATGAGACAAGTGAGAATGTTACAACGAACGATTTCCAGACTGAAATTCTTCTGGAAACACACTTTGGTAAATGACACAAGTGAGAGCGGTGCGATGAACTGTTCACAGACTGGCATTTTTCTGGAAACACTCTTATAAATGATACAAGTTGCAGCGTAATGAACTATTTACAGACAGAGATTCTTCTGAAAACAAACATTTATAACTGAGACAAGTGAGGGCGGTGCAACGACCCATTACCAAATTGTGATTCTTCTTGAAACACATTTATAAATGAGACATTTATAAATGAGATCTGGAAACAGTTCATTGCACAGGTGCAACGAACTATTTCCAGGTGGAGATGCTTCTGGAAACACACATTTATAAGTGAGGCAAGTAAGAGAGGTGCAATGTACTATCTCCAGGCTGAGTTTTTTCTGGAAACACATTTTTGAATGAAATAAGTAAGAATAGAGTAATTAACTTCCAAGACTGGGATGCTTCTGGAAACGCAGATTTATAAATAAGACAAGTAATAGAGACCATTGAATAATTTGAAGATTTGGATCATTCTGGAAACACTCATTTATAAATGAGATAAATGAGAGAGGTGCAATAAAGTATTGGCAGCCTGAGATGTCTCTGGAAACACACAATTATAAATGAGACAAGTGAGAACGGAGCATATTTCTAGATATAGATTGTTCTTGAAACACATATTTATAAATGAGACAAGTGAGTGTGGTGCAATTAACTATTTCCAGCTTGGGAGGCTTCTGGAAATGATCGATATACTATTGGAGACACACATTTATAAATGAGACAAGTGAATGCGGTGCAATGAACTACGAGTATTTCCAGATGGAGAGGCTTCTGGAAACACGTTTATAAATGGGACAAGTGAGATAGGTATAATGAAGTATTTCCGGATGGAGATGTTTTTGGAAACACATTTATAAATGGGACAAACGAGAGTGGTTCAAGGAACTATATCCAGAGGGAGGGAAAAAGAAGGGAAGAAGGAATGGGGAGGGGGAATCGGGAGAGGAAGAGGGAGGGAAGAGTGAGGGAGAGATAGAGGGGAGGGAAGGGGAAAGGGAAGTTACGTTCCTCCATCAGAAGAGAATAAAAAGCATCTCCACTGAACAAAGGCAATGAAAAAATATTGTATATATACGATTCACACTCAGATGTGTTTGTGTGTTTGTGCATGTTGGGGGCTGGGAGGGAGAAGGTCTGTCTCCTTTGCAACAACAGACGGACCTTTTATCGACTGTACGAATTCCAAAAGGTAAAAACGAAGAAGAAACGATCGAATTAATGAGGAAATTCTTATTTGAACTAATAAAGAAAAAGGAAACACTGTCATCGTACATCTTTTATGTCGGATTGAGCTAGCAGTTGCTACGCATGCGCGAATGAGGAAGACGAATGACATGTGTATGTTCTTAGGGCGAAAGTCTTTGAACCTACTGGTTTGGGTACATTGCTTTATAGCTATGAAATGTGGTTTGCAACGAAGCCAAAAATAAATAATTTAGCAATACAATTAAGCAGTGAGGTATATGTCAGACTTTAGAGCTTATACAATAACTGAGAAGACTCGCGTTTGAACGAATAAAACAGAGGAAACACTATATCTTGCAAGTCGGGCTTAGCCAATGGCTACTAATCATGCGCGGATGAGGAAGGCGCTCTCGGCTTCGGTTACTACAGAAAGCGGATCTTTACTTATAGAAATTATCGATGGAGGTTTTCAGTGTTGGTTTTATAGAGGTAATTAAAAATTATATTAATTATTATATTAGATTATGATCAAAATTCACGTAAATTCTGGTAAAAAATTCATGTTATAGGGGATTTACTGTTGCAGGCTAATCATAGTCGGACAACGCCTGGAAGAAAACTTGATGAAACTACTTAAAACGAAAATTTCATTTGTGATCTCCGTTTATATGTCTGTCACGGGGGTACGAGTTTGATTTTGAGTTTTAAGCTTTCTTGGGTCAAACAAGGACCGAGTGCCAAATTTTGTCCAGTTTGTCGAGCGGTTCACATTTCTTTAGCGCACAAACATACAAACATCCACACACGCGCGCACACACACACACACACACACACACACACACACACACACACACACACACATATATATATATATATATATATATATATATATATATATATATATATATATATATATATATATATATATATATATATATATATATATATATATATATATATATATATATATATATATATATATATATATATATATATACGTGTGTGTGTGCGTGTGTTTGTTTGCGTGTATAAATATATTGATAAATGAGTTAACTACTTCCTAATATATATGCTACTGGAAACGTTTTTGTAGGTAAAAGAAGGCAGAGCTGTGCGACAGATTAAATCCAAATCGAGGTACTTCTGGAAATAATGATAAATGGATGAATTTTCTTCTAGGTAGAGATGCTTTAGTTGGCGTACGTATAGAGAGGGAAAGGAAGGACAAGAAGGAATCGTTGCAAGAGAGATGGGCTTTGGGAACACACGCACACACACATTATTATATATATATATATATATATATATATATATATATATATATATATATATATATATATATATATATATATATATATATATATATATATATATATATATATATATATATATACAGTATATATATATATATATATATATATATATATATATATATATATATATATATATATATATACATATATATATATATATATATATATATATATATATATATATATATATATATATATATATATATATATATATATATATATATATATATATGTGTGTGTGTGTGTGTGTGTGTGTGTGTGTGTGTGTGTGTGAGTGTGTGTGGGAGTGTGTGTGTGTGTATGCATAAAGGAGGAGAGTGAGAGATGCAATGAATTATTTCGAGATAGGGAGGCTTCTGGCATCACGAACTAATTTACTAAGAGGAGAGAGAAGAGAGAGAGAGAGAGAGAGAGAGAGAGAGAGAGAGAGAGAGAGAGACTGAGGGATTGTGAAGAACTGAAGAAGTGTTAGATAGATGACGGAAGCTCAGCTTTTCTCTTCAGCGAAATTCTTTGAATCATTTATTGCGTTCTCAGTGAGGTTCTTATGACGTGAAATGAATGAATTCGCCGTTGATTTTATGGGTGATACGAGTGAATTTAGTTCTTAATGCTTGCTGTCTCTAAATTCACTTGGTGCTAGTGAAATGGCTGACTCCATGGTTTCATGGTTAGTCTCGCTTGATTCCTTGCTGACGGTCGTCAGTACATTATGGCTGTTAGGACATCACTGCTGACGCTGGTGTATATGCATTATCGGTGTTGGCTGACGTGTTGCAATATGAATATAATCACCTTTCATATCTGGAGTTTGTATTTAAACGTTTCCTTAGAGATGAGTTATTTACATATTATTCCAATATTAGACCTCCGGTATCGAAAGCGATTCCATGATTAACATTTTGGAAAACAGCTGTCGGTTTATTATCATAAATTAAATTCGCGGTTGTTCTCGTCGTTGGACTTCCTCCCTCTCGCTGTATTTTCGGAAAGCGATTAATATCCCTTCACAGCCTTGTCTAACTTTTTCAGATTTAAAGTTCATCCCATTTTTCAATGCAAGATTGGAGTTTTTAAAATAAATTTTGTTGAGTGACAAATGGAAATATGAGGGGACTCAATTTTTCATCCATGAAAATTGTAATAGGTACACTTATCAATATGTAAGTCGTGAACGAAAGCAATAAGTTTATCTATGTTTTCATTGTGTTAATCCGCGTCTGAATGAAATGAAATTAAATCGTCACCAGTTTGAGATGAAGTGGCGTGTCGGCAGCCTTTATTCCAAAGCTGGAAATGATTTCATAGATGATATGTTTCTGATGATGATCTCCATTTTGGCATTTCTTCCATTTTTGCTCCGCAAACACAACTGACCTTATGAAGGGATGATAATAGGAAGGTATTTTGGAAATAAGGTTTTAGACTCGGCATCCTTTCGAATTCTATAAAAGGGTTCAGCTTCAGACTTTTTCTAATATACAAAGCTCATTGAGAAGAGCTTAGTAAAAAATATCTTTACTTGAGTTTTCCTTATTGTTCTTATTATTTTTTTTCTTTTAAAATTGGGTTTCACTCAACCTGAATCTCTCTCTCTCTCTCTCTCTCTCTCTCTCTCTCTCTCTCTCTCTCTCTCTCTCTCTCTCTCTCTCTCTCTCTCTCTGTTTAATAAAATCTATTTCCTCAATTCTAAATCGTGTCTGCTATAAAAGGATTAAAAGAATAACAGACAACAGTCAGTAACCTCTGCATTGGCTGATGCACTGAGGAAGGACGCCAGCATAACCAGCATCCCAGAGAGCAACAGGCTGACAACAGTGCTGCGCCTTCACTTGAGTGGGAAAAGTGGCTTTTGGCTGTTGAATATCTGTATGGCTGGAGCGATGCGAGTAGTCAGAGGGAGAACATACTTGTTTGCAGTTGGAACAACAACGTTTGCGGATAATCGAAAGAAATTGCAGAAGTTACTGAAATACTTTGGAAGTCTGCAGGAAGAAAAGTTGAAAGTGAATGTGCCCAAGCTTAAGTGTAGGAGTGTACACAGAAGCCGGAAAGTTAGAGCAGCGAAAGCTAGGGATTGGTGAAGAATGGAAAAGGTGGATTGGTACAATTATTTGGCTGTAGATGTAATGGATAATGGTAGATAGGATAAGATAGATGTCGCAGAGTCAGGTGAAGCGTGAAGGGTGTTAGGCTGTGTAAGATTTGAAAGCAGATTACTATTTAAACATGTAGATGTGAGTTGAAGGAGATTACATTAATGTTGTGTTTTCCGTACGTGAAAATATGTATTTCGTTACCCAATATATAAATTTTTCTTCAGCCCGGATGATCCCCAATTGTCCTTTTCGTCTCTGGATGGTAGTTCCATATGGCATGATTACCGGGAATCATAGACATGGTTCGGGGAAGCAACTGGAGTTGGTTATTTCTATCCAGTTCATAATTAACTATAACTATCCATTTGAAACATGCGTTTGGAGGTTTGTGAAGCGCGATAATTGATAACCCGTGGTCTATTCTGTAATACGGTAAGTGTTGTCGGACCAATTCCTTCTCTGGCATGTCTCGGTTATCAATAGCCTACGAATCCTCCGTTTGCATTATTGTAAATGTAAACACTTTTAATCAGTTTTATTTCCCCAAAGTATAATTTTTCCCTCCTTCCAAGTCCATTTTTATTATCCTCACATTTGTTTTTGAATAATCAACTCCTTTACCAAACTTTAAAACCAAGTCAACGTCATGAATCTTTGATTAAGAGAGCAACTTAACCGAATTCAGAAGTGACACCATATGCTGAGGATGTTTAGAGAAAATCTTCAGTTATAACTAAGGTTGAAAGTGAATGGCAACAAGAGTCATTAATTTGTAATGAGGGTGAAAGAAATGGAGTAACTTATTTTTTTGAACATGTGCATCACAAAATCAAGCACAATCAAAGCTAAAACGACTTTGTTATTCTAAATAAACAACGGTACATTCATAACAAATTTTCAAGAGTCCTTAAGCAAAGAGAGATGTATGAAAATTAAGCATATATAATTCTATAAAATGTGTATTAAAATTTCTTTTTCAGTCGTAAATGACTCGATCTTGTTTTATAAGCACCCTGCATTAGACCGTGACCTTTCTTGGAGACGTTTGCCACCCCCCCCCCCCCCCCCCCCTCTCTCTCTCTCTCTCTCTCTCTCTCTCTCTCTCTCTGATGAACCCCATTTGCTTTTTACCCGTTAAAATGCCTTCATACCCCAAGGAGAAGAGGCCAGAATGACTTTCCTGAATTCATCACTCCTTTTCTCAGAAAAAGTGATATTTCAAAACCATGCTTGGGAGTTACTCGGCTGTGAAATAAATTGAGGGTGAGGTTTTCGGACATTCGCTTTGTCCTGTAGTTGCATCGTGAGCCTCATGTTGATCTTTATTGTCTCATCTACCGAAACCTAAGTGTTCTGGCAAATGAAGGCGACTCTTGTTAAAAAGCTGTATGTAGTAGGCTTCCCTTTCGCATGTCATTCAACTGCGAGGTGGAGTGGATATAAACTTCAACCACATTACAGATGAAGATTCTGATGTGAACGTTGCGCCTAGAAAGAAATTGCAGTATTGTCCTTTGACGAGGGTCGGTGCTCCTGGAGTTAGACTCGATACTGAAAATGAATTGGCAGCCCGCGTTTCGTCTCCTGCCTTGATGATTTTCAGTAAGCAATTGACTTCGTCACATGAATATTTTTATGCTTCGTTTAGAGAACCATGCTTTTGAATTTCGGTATGAACTCATCGACTGAGTTTAGTAGTCGTCTTATCGGGTAAAACTGGGTGTATTTTCTGCACTACTAAATATTATTGTTCATACGGTATGTCCCCATTAATATTGTTTTGTATACATTCACGGTATAAGATAGAATACGTGTTAATATTAGGAACATTTATTTGAAATTGTTGTGAAGGCAATATATATATATATATATATATATATATATATATATATATATATATATATATATATATATATATATATATATATATATATATATATGATTATTATCACTTTTGTACGTGATTCATTTATCACACATTACCACAGGTGAAAAATAAGAAACGGGTGTAGGTCCTACACCCCGTTTCTTATTTTTCACCTGTGGTAATGTGATATATCTATATATATATATATATATATATATATATATATATATATATATATATATATATATATATATATATATATATATATATATATATATATATATATATATATATATATATATATATATATATATATATATATATATATATCTGTGCTTGTGTGTGTAAGAATGGAGGTAGCTGTTCCCATGGTCTCAAAATATAACGAACGTAACGAAGTCGAAAGAGTGACTCCGTGAGGAAATGAGGCAAGAAAGTAAGATAGGTAAAGGGCCTGCCACCTGAAGCCTTTTGCCTTGGGCACAGGGGTGGAGCATTGAATGAGGTCCATTGAGGGTAGTAGGGTGGTGGGTGGGAGGGGTGGCAAGGGATTAAGGGAGAGGAGAAGAGAAGGAGGGCGAATAAAATTGGGGTAATCATGACATGAGCGAAGGGGGCGGAGGGTCCTTGGATGGGTCCTCTGGTTGCAGGGGAAGGGGGAGGTTCGGGGAGTGCGCGGCCAGTCAGTAAGCGCTCGAGGAGACCAGTGCCAGGCAGTAGGGTGCTGACAGCAGACGCGGAAGGTGCGCCGCCACCTCGTCCTCCTTCGCAGCGTAGCTTAGTTCTGGCTTACAAAATACGCGCCGCGATTTGCTCCCGTTTGACTTGAATGTAGACTCGGATATTTTATACCGCATTAATAAATCTATACAATAAACGAGTGTGGGACATTTTTATGAAAAGAGAATAGCGAAAGTAAGTTGAGTTTTTCTTTCGTTTTATAGAAATACAGACGGTTACAAGATGCACAGTTTGAAACCATACGTAAAATTGCATATTTATTCTTTATCTTCCCCTCTTCTCATTTGTCTAATTGTTGTTCCGCATGTGTTTTCATCTCAAAACTAATCGTGTTTAGCTTTTTCTTAATCAAGACCAGAGGAAATAAACGTGCTGCTATTTTTTTTTTATGGGAGATCACCTTTTACCGATTTTCATTTCACTTGGAGAGAGATAGAGAGAGAGCTTGTGTGTGTGTGTGAGGAGAAGAGAAAGCGCCCATAGAGTAGGAGATTGGAATAGCGATACAGAGAGAGAGAGAGAGAGAGAAAGAGAGAGAGTCGCCCGCTCACGTGTTGAGTCGCCGGAACAAAATGGCGGAGCTGCTGGTGAGGGAGCTAAATGCCATCGGAAACACGCCGTCAGAACACACCTGTCTGTCTCCTCGGGGAGAGATAAATAACACCTGTTCCATTTGACACCTTTTCTCGTCATCCTGACATGTGCCTGGTTTTTCACCACAATTGCCCAATAGAGTAGTGTTTCATCGCAAGGACTTTTTTTTTTTAGTTCGATAAAACTCAGTGGAAGTGCTAAAACAGACCAATAACTCCTCTCTTGTAAGAGCAGGTGGCTTTACTTGTGTGATCGTTGCATCAGGTCAATAGTAAATGGACTCAGTATTGTGCTTCCGACGTGTCCAAGATGTCATTTTTAACTATCTTCTTATTTTGCACAAGTGCACAGAATGTTATAAGATACTGACTCTATTGTTAACATAATTTCACATTACTAATGAACATTCATTCTAATCGCTTATATGATTCAATGGCTTGCATCTTACTTTCAAGCGTTCCAGTCACCCTGTAAACGCAGAGTCGACATTTCTCTAAATTCGTCGCCGCAGTATCGCTTCATAATTATACCCTCTCCGCATTGTACTGGTCAGCACCTTTATTTTGCTCTGCATAAGATTCACAGGATCCATATTTCTTGATCAAAGGGGATTCGACTTGTTTTCTGACCACACAAACGCCAGAAATGAAAGCCAGTTTGTACATTATGTTCTATTTGTTATTTTTAGCTTGATTTACTTAGGACATTCAATTAATTATCTTCACTTTAGCGTCCTAAAATGACCGGTTTTATTCACTTAGTTTACATTCATTTCACGCCGAGGGTTAAGCGATAAGTCTTCTTCTGGCGCGACGACTGACTGCTCCGCATTCATCGCTGTCACACCATTATTTCGCTTGCTTATTTTTAATCAGTCCATGTCAGTGTTCATCCGTTATGTATTTATTTGTATGCCGTATTTCATTGCGGAATATCGGCAATATTCACAGCTGTCGAAGATTCTGCTGATGTATTCAGCCATTCTTTTGTAGGGCGCCTTAGTTGTCGCTTTATTTCGCTTGAAAGGTCAGTCTTCAATTGGAAGATTCTTATTTATTTCGCTAAATTGTCGATTTTGGTCCAGTTTTTTAGTTTCTTTTTTTTTTACGCTTCTGCGTTTTCTCCAGAGATTTTAGATCAGATATTCTAAATAAATATAGTATTGCTGTTTATTTATCTCTCTCTCTCTCTCTCTCTCTCTCTCTCTCTCTCTCTCTCTCTCTCTCTCTCTCTCTCTCTCTCTTTATTGGCTTTGTTTTTTTCTCAGAGTCATTCGGTTTCTCTTACTCCCTTTTTTATGGCGGATTTTAATGACTTCTTGCTTTTCTTTTCTTTTTTTTTTTTTTTGCTTTTGCGTCATCATGTCATTAGGCGTTTACTTGTTTAGTATATACTGATCCATCTGTTTGAGGCGTTTTTTCATAAGCATTTCGGATATCTTCATTTTCCCTTACCCGATAACGTCTTTTATTCCTTCTTTTTCTACCAATAAAAATCCTGATGTTTTTCTTTTCCAGCTCGTATTTTAATCACTCTTATTGGTCGATTTTTTATTCACCTTTCTAATCCATGACTTATTTTCTTGTTTGATATGGATCCATTCATTTCGGTCCGTCATCTTCCGTGTTCGTACCTATCGCGAATGCGTCCATTTTTCCTTTCTGGCCTCGTCTTTTATTCCTTCTTTTTCACGGCTTCATTTCAAGTCTTTCGATTTGTATCGTTAGAAGTGAAAAATGGAATTCAATGACGGTTACAATCTATCCGACTCTTAACCCTTTCGGTGCGTTTTATTAAACACTGTGTTTCGCTTTGATCCTTCTGTTTATTGTCGCTGTTTTCCCGCTCTGTGTTTTCTTCGCTTCTTTTCCGCTTCTCATCTCTAACGCTTCCCTTTTGTCTCGATGCTGCTGTTTGTACTTTTATCCATTTGGAACTGCTTTTTCTTTCTTCTTTTTTTTTTTCTTCATCTTTTTCCCAAATCTTCTCCTGAGGAAGTTGTTATGTACTGAAAGAAATAAAGGTTATTTGCAATTAATTGTTACTTTTTTATCGATTAATGATACATTCTGCTTGGTTTTTTAACTCTTTCCTCATATCCCAGGACGTAGATTTGCTTTTTATGATTAATTAATGATAACAGAAAATCGATCCCGTCCTCTGGTATAAAGAAGAATAGAAAGCTGATTCGGAGAAATTTTATTTATTTCATATCACGTGAATATTCTTTCCTCCCTTGCGCATACTAAAATCAGCGGACATTTGGTCGTACAATTTAGTATGAATAAATTGATAAAAGAAAATTATCCCATGCCCCAGTGAAGAAAACGCTGAAGTTGCAGCTACTAATTTCGATGCCCATTAGGGTATGGAGGTAGGACAAAACTGCCTTCTGTGCATTATGGTTAAAACTAATCGAGTAAATACGACGAGAAAAAATATTCTAAGTGAAATGTGAAATGTAATCCCGTAGGCTTTCGCGGACTAGCGTAACGTCATAGAAAATATCGGTGAACCAGTGCAGTATTATTATTATTATTATTATTATTATTATTATTATTATTATTATTATTATTATTATTATCAATCCTTTGGAAAAGGTTATATTTTTCATATTTAGTATTATTCAAAAGATCATTATTAGCCATATCATTTACTTGTCACAAGCGAACTGGCAGTGTTCCATTATCGTTCGTCCCCTCATAACTGTTGAAGATTATAAAATTGATTATACATCAGTGATTTTCGTTTTGTTTCTCCTGGTTTTTTATTCGCTGGGATTCGTTTGAATTCGGTCGAGAATCATTTCGCAAGTATCCCTCAGGTTTCTGTTCATGGTGCCTATTTAGGTGGCATTCTCACATCCGTGCTTCCTCCCCTTCTTTGTTTAGCTGCTCCGAGATTATTGGGGCCGTGAGTGGCACTCCTGAGAGCAAGCACTTTTTATTATATTTACGACCTTTCGTTAATGGTCGGTATATGTGAATTTTTTCCATCACTGTTTGTGCAAACTGATTTTTTAGCTTGTAAGTGTTCCAGTTTGCTCATTTGGATGTGTGCTTCCGTTTTTGCGTGATTACAAATGTTTTTATCGCCAGTTCCCAACTGAGTGAGACATCATTTTATTTTTTTTTTTTTTTTATTAGTAAATGTGTGTCTGGTACTTTTAGCGCTGTAAGAGCCTTTATTGCTTTGTATCGACCACTGCGAGGAATATCGTCGTTTCCCTCACCGCGTTCTACTCGCGCGGATCAACTCCGCATGAATCAAGGTATTTATGAATAATTGGAGTTTAATCTAGATAAATTATGCTTTCTTATCTAAATAATTAAAGTGAATTGAGAAGGAATCATGGACAGCTTAGGAGTTCTGCACGAGAAAGACTCAAGACGTTTTTAAAGTTATGGTTGCTTCTCTTTCCCTCGGGGAAAATTGCTGTATAATTTATATTGTACATTAACAATTTACAGTCATTGATGACTAAATCTCAGGTATAAAAGCAGGAAAGTTAAAACGTGACGTCCTTTTATGTATCTTCATAAGTTCCCTTACACTACAAGCGAGTTTTTTTTTTTTAGTAGTAATCGCCTTTGAATATAACTTCACTTAGCAAAGGAAATAGAAATATATTTTTATATGAATTTTAATTTATCAAATTAATCAAGCTACACTTCTTTTTTTCTTCCTTAATATCCACTGTGATTTTTGACGCTTTGCGTCTTTTTATTTATAGAGGTCACTGTTCAAGTAAGAAAACTCATTAGTTCTAGTTTTGACGTTTATAAGTGCGGGTAAATGTTACTTGAATCTGCCTGAATTTTAATTTATCTAGATGTTCTTTGCAGACTTGCGGAAGACACTCCCTTCAATATGCAGTTGGAAGTGCGGCTTATAATTTTTCATCGCATAATAATCATTTCGATTAATAAACTACGAATCCATTTCTTGAGTATTTTGGTTGCTGACTAATCACACTTAATGAAAGATGGTTATTTATATATATATATATATATATATATATATATATATATATATATATATATATATATATATATATATATATATATATATATATATATATATATATATATATATATATATATATATATATATATATATATATATATATATATATATATATATATATATATATATATATATATATATATATATATATTATATATATATATATATATATATATATATATATATATATATATATATATATATATATATATATATATATATATATATATATATATATATATATATATATATATATATATATATATATATATATATATATATATATATATATATATATATATATATATATATATATATATATATATATATATATATATATATATATATATATATATATATATATATATATATATATATATATATACTGTAAAAAACAGTAAACTTTTGACTAAGTTGAAATAATGATACCAGCCAGGAATTTTGCATCGTTGATGATTATCATGCTTTATTCTAATTGCATAGGAAATGCAGTAATTGTTGCCACATTCTAACGAAGCAAAGGAAAAAGATGTGACTAGGCGCATTTGCATATTTACTATTTATTTCATATTTAACTTTTTGCTGCGTGTTATTTAAGTGTGCTTTCCTCGTCTTCTTTTGAGTCTTTTCTTTTCATTCGTGGTTTTTAAGCGAGTTTTAACTATATTTAAATTGCCGCTGTTGATCGTAGTAGGAAAAATATTTGACATTTGAAACTGCCGTCCTGGGACTCTCAGTTACTGAATTGGTCTCATCTCTAGTCCGTACAAGCAGGTGTTTCGGACAGTTCCGTGGAAAGTACGGGGCGACTACTTTTGGTTCTTACCTGTGCCTCAGATTGCTTTATTCACATTAATTTTTCCGTTTCTATGTACTCATTTATTTCGTTCTATGTAAGTAATTTGCACATTAATATTATATATATATATATATATATATATATATATATATATATATATATATATATATATATATATATATATATATATATATATATATATATATATAGTACAAAACAATTTTTTTATTTATAGAAGTTTTCATCTTTTTATCTTATGACCATTGTATACTGTTTGCGGTAGCTTTGCAAGGTAATTGTATTTTCGGCTTATCAGTAAAGAAAAAATAATTTTGAATAACCTGAAGCCAATGAGCATAGCAACATTTAATCGTTTTTCTTATTTTTTTTTTACTTTGTTAAATAGGGCATGATTAGCGCATTGGTCTCATAATGATCACCGCTGGCGCTCCGTTAATTCAGTAATTTGCTTTGTATAGTTTCCTCAGGCTGCGTTTCATGCACTCGAGAACACAATATACACAATATACATACATATATATACATATATATGTATGTATGTATGTATATATATATATATATATATATATATATATATATATATATATATATATATATATATATATATATATATATATATATATATATGTGTGTGTGTGTGTGTGTGTGTGTGTGTGTGTGTATGTATATATATATATATATATATATATATATATATATATATATATATATATATATATATATATATATATATATATATATATATATATATATATACAATGTGATCATCAGAAATATTTGTGACAGGGAACAGGAAGCATCTTCGCATTATTAGTGTCGCAAGGACGTGGGAGACAATAATACAAGTAAACGCTCCCATTCTCCTCCCCTCTCACTCATCACTGCATCTCCCCTACAGGAAAACGGGAAAAAACGGATATGTTGCGAGATTAGTTTTATTGCGGGATATTGATTATTGGTATTAGTATTGTTATTTTTTAGGAGAAGTGTCAGATACATATACAACACATATTATTATTATTATTATTATTATTATTATTATTATTATTATTATTATTATTATTATTATTATATGTCAGTTATCGTGATAAAAGGTTAGTAATGGCTACAAATTCCTTTTTAGGCATCATAGGACAATGAGATAAATCCGGTTATAAAAAGTAGAGCCTTTATATGGATTGATGAATTGAGAGTGTTGGATGCTCAGGATGTGCTCTATTAGTGCTGATAGAGCAACAGCGAAAATATGCCGGATTACTCTGTAGAAATGTTTACCGTAGAGGGGTCGATCGGGGTGGAGGGGAAGATAATAGCGACAATGGTCAAAAACCGCTAATTCTCACTTTAAATTCCCCCAACCGGCTCATTGGCGAAATAGTCGTTCCCCCTTCAGTATTTAAAGTGAGTTATGTTTCGCGCCAGCAAAGGAAGTTTTCATTATTAACTGTCATGTGGATATTTAGTGATCATCACCGTGCCATCCGAATGTGATTCTGGTTTATGGTTTTGTAAATATGTCCATCAGGAAGGACCTTCAATTGGGGAGCTTGAACTGATGAACTGGCGTAGGTGGACGGCACCGTCGTCATTTCGGTGCATTCGGTTCCTTCCACCACTGCCAGTGACAACAGTTCCTCATTTTGTTCCGATATGACCGGTTGACTGGAGAACGAGACATACCACGACCTCACCAAGAGTAAGAATTATGCCAGAACCATTAGGGAAGCGGCATATTTAATCTAGTGTATGTTGACTGTCGCATTCGCAAAGATAAGGTGAATAGTGCGTGGAAACAAGTTTTTGCGCAAATGGAATATCGAAAAGGAAACTATGGTGTATATTGAACAGGCCCCCGTACAAATGAGGTGAAGGTCACAGTGATGGAAGGTTAGTTCCAATTTTCTGAAAAGAAGAGAAAATGAAATACGCCGGTAGTGGGAAGCTTCATGAAGGAACCTGAAGTCGCCGGAGGCGTGAAAGTTTCCGCGGGTCGCTCTCTACAGTACGTAAGTCTCGAGGAACCCTGAGGGCAGTAATGCTAGCCCACTCTTACGTAATCTGTTAATAATCTACTGTACAGCCAGAAACACTCCGTGCCCTTATGTAACGTAAGGATCTATAACTCTCATTGTGTCGTTTGATACAGTCGAGTACACAGCACTAGTAAAGGACTTCATTAAATATACAAGACCACAGGCAACCTCTTCGGCTCTCTGTTGGATTTTCCAGACTGTATAATTCATCGATTACACATTTAAAATGTTTGATTGTGAACTACTCGCTCGCC
>NC_089796.1:37606663-37611663 GCF_040412425.1 Macrobrachium rosenbergii | reverse complement strand
CTACTGCTGTTTAGATTCCGTAAAATTATTATCGACGCCACTCGTATCATTATTGTTGTTGTTGCTGCTGCTGGTCAACAGCCGCTGTTCTGAAGCTCTATTGTAATTGTTCATGCAAGTTTTGTCCTTTTTTTTTTTCTTGTGGGGTGGGTTTTGAATAATTCCTACAAATCTGAAGGTAGAACTTCGACATCTGAAGCATAACTGGATCACGTTGTGGAATCCATATTTCCAAAGTGGTGTTGATATGAAGGCAGTGCGGCGCGGCGCCGCAGTCACACAAACACAAAGAGGAATCTCTGGTCCTGCAAATTATTTGTCGACTGACCTGCACTGAACTCCTTCAGCCTCGGGACGATCTCGAGATATTTCTCTTTTCCAGTAGTTAAAATTGTATTGCCCTTTTTGTAATGGAAATTGGTATATACAAATACAAAATGACACGCGTAAACCGGTTGACTTGCCCATAGATTATATTTTCATATTTTCATCATTCCTGAAGGAGGAAGGTTTAGTTATCGCTGCTGCCTTGGTGGTTTTAAGATGATCTCTCTTTATTTTAGTTTACGTGGTTATTATTATAAATGCATACCTAGCATGCAGTTCTATTCTTATTATTCATAATATGATGATTTTTATTTTTCTCTTCATTTGGAAATGTCAATTTCGGAGATAAGGATTCGAAATGGGTGTGGAACCGGGATGGGGAGTCTAGATTCCAAAGCGCCATCTTGGTGTCTTCAGCTTTTCCATGGCATTGGAAAAAAAGACTCCGGTGCTCTAGTTATATCACTGTTATTAAGCAAGAAAAAAATACAGAAGTCCTACCAGATCCTCGGCTCATTTCTTTGGAGGAAATAACAGTGAGCATAAGTGGTATTAGAATGACCTCAGTTCCCAAATGTATTTATTTATTTATATTATTATTATTATTATTATTATTATTATTATTATTATTATTATTATTATTATTACTGATTTGCATTTTCGAGTAGTCTTACTTTTGTTCATTTCCCTGCCGGCACGCCAATCGGCCGCCTCAAATCCTGTATTCTTTGATGTTCATAAACAGGGCACCGGCCCGAATGTCGGGCTTTATTGTATTGGTATTTGTGCAAACGTTTTATCTGGCGATTCGCGGCGATTAGATGGAATAGTTAACTATCAATTGGCGTACAGCGGTCCCTTGTGATATTGCCGCCACACTGCCGGGGAAGGTCTGCTTGGCTCTCGACCAGATTTGTTTGTTTTTTGCTTGCATGTTTATTTGTTGGCATGTTTTGGGAACAATCTCATGTCGCTGGTCTTTTTTTTTCTAGTTTGTTATCGTTCTTGATTGCGTTGGATTTTCTGACAGTCTTGCTGTGAGACTTTTTGTTTTCAATTACCTAACACGCGTTAATGAAAATGCATGTTTGTGCATTTGGCATGTTATGACGTAGATAACTGCAGACATGCACAAACTAAGACCAACTTACTTGCACTGACTGCTTTAGAAAGAGCTCCAGAACAGTGGTCTGCAATGCTATAGCGATAAGTATGATGCTTTCCTCCAGACGCCTACACCTTAACCCCCCCCCCCTTCATATCATTGCTTACTTCTTAAGGAGCTCCACCTCGTCTTCGGGCCCATAGCTGCACCATCGCTGTTCGATACACGATTCATACAGCGTCGGCATTCCGCGGAAAAAGCATATGATAAGTTCATTCGAATCAATTTAGCTTGAAGTGTGTGCTTGTTAGTGTCTGTTGCCATACCAGCCTTTCAGAGGCTCTTGATGGCTACCTCGCTTTGATGTGTTCTGCTGAGGAGTCCGTTGTCTGCTCTTTTTTTTTTTTTTTATAGCTTAATGTTTTATCCTTTTGACAATATACGGTGTTTTGAATAAAGGAGAGCAAAAGGGTGTATTTTCTACATTCGAATAATTTTCCTTATTTTAATTTATTTTGCAAGTATAGTCCAGCAATGATGCCCTTGGAAAAATAGAGACATATGAATGAAGAGGTTAAAAAATTCAATTTCGTCCTGAGTTTTTATGCCGCTGACTGCATCTATATTTCATTCTGTTTTGGAAGTTTCCAAGTTCGTATCTTTACCATTCTTTTGGAAATGTAATAGAGAGGGTGTGTGAGCGATACATATCACTTCCATGATTATATTTTCTAGTAATTTATCAGAATGAGAATTTCTTTTGATTACAGATACCCATTGCTTCCAGACCATGAAAGAGCGCCCTTAGTAACATCTTTCATCGATACTTTGTTATTCGTGGGTGCGTATTCGTTTATTGCTGGTGACACTTCTTTTGCTTGATTTAAGTCAATTAATCAAACTTCTTTTGCTTTTCTTATACCCAGCAGTATGTCGTCATCGGTAATTCACTGATATGTTTTTGCACTGGAATAGTCGTTCCACGTCACAAAATAAAGTTCTGATTAACATCGTTGTCTTCTTTTCTTTTAATTTTCTTCTCGTCTTTTCTCCGTCGGTGTTTCGATTAGTTTTATGTGTCTTTAAGCTCATGCCTTAAATTCTGTAGCTTTTACCATAGATTTTGACTAAAGGTTTGGCGGCAAATGTAATATCCCAGTGGATAGAAGCTCTCTGTCTATGTGCTTGGCATTATTATTATTATTATTATTATTATTATTATTATTATTATTATTATTATTATTATTATTATTATTATTAAAGTAGTAAAAACATTAGAAGAATCCTCATCAAGTAATTTTATTTTAATATTTGTTATTCTTCATTTTATTATTGTTTGTCACTCAGTTCCTAACAATCAAAAGTCTCTGTTGAATAAAAACAAATATTTCAATCAAACACAGAAATTCCCAGGCACTCCTAAAGGAATACATCACCGATGACGTTTTAATTTTCAGAATTGTGCTTCCAGCAAAATGACAAACATTGTGGCATCCGCTAATAGGATGTCTCGTGTACTTTTGCTTTAATACCTGTTATTCAGGTCCTGTTCAGTACATGAAAACATAACGTTATCGTTCAATTTCTAATGATTTTCAGTATACTTGTTATTCTTCACCAGTTATTATTATTATTATTATTATTATTATTATTATTATTATTATGAATTTGCAGGAGAGCTCGTTATCTGCTCGT
This sequence comes from Macrobrachium rosenbergii, assembly GCF_040412425.1. Taxonomy (NCBI): domain Eukaryota; kingdom Metazoa; phylum Arthropoda; class Malacostraca; order Decapoda; family Palaemonidae; genus Macrobrachium; species Macrobrachium rosenbergii. Next base: position 37,608,536 of record NC_089796.1, on the reverse strand, counting down.
TTTGTAAACACAAATGTGATAAACATATCGCATGAATGATTGTAGTTTTACAATACCAATTCACCCAAAAACTCATATTATATATATATATATATATATATATATATATATATATATATATATATATATATATATATATATATATATATATATATATAGATTGTGTGTGTGTGTGTGTTTGTGTGTATGTGCGTGTGTGCGTTCCCCTTCTAATTCTCAGCTATTATTATTTTTTTTCTGTGAGGAAGTTCATGACCGGCCTTTCTCCATCACCAAAGCGCCTATTAAACTGCAGAGGATAACATCGGCGCAACGGGTTAACTTTGTCCCTGCCGCGAGTCTTTTAGTGTCGAAGTTCATCTGGTTAATTTTCACTCTTCTTTTTTCATGCCGTGTTATCTCTAGATGCCGTATTGGCATCACTTATTTACTGTCTTTAGTCCCTCATGAACTGATGCCCGAGAATTTTCTGCCTTTGTCTCTTAAGCAGTGTTATTCAAATGTTTGTTTAGCCCAGAGACAGCGAGTCCAATTTGGTATTTTTTTTAAACTGTTTCGTAAAGCGATTGGTGAAATCATATTCTACGCTTCATATCGCATCTTTGAGTTCATTTTCTTTTGACCGGAAACGATCGGTTTTACACTAGAAATTATTGTCTCAGAGAATTCTTGCCATTTTCTTCATAGGACAGCCTTTGTATGCTGTGCCTAATCTCTTTTATATTGACTTCTATTTCTTACAGTGTAAAGGCTGACGGAATGGGCTCCCTAATCACTTACCTTCCGAAAGCCCTTCTTATGCCTCGGAGGTCATGAGCAATAAGAGCTGCAGTCTCATTCTTAAAATGACCAGCTGCAGGTCAATTCCGCCTTTCACGCAAAGGTTTCTGTAACTTCACTTTACTGTCGTTAATGCTTTTCAGACTCCTGTCTCTCCCGATCTGCTGTTGTTAGAAGGTCAGCTGCTTTTCCTCTCAGTAACTAAGCTTATCAGAAGAACCGCATTATAAATGGTACTTGACAAAAATAGCAATAATGACGATGTCGGTGACGATAGTAAATGAAGTTTCTCCGTCTTTTTAAAACAAATGTCTGCGAATTAATCAGCAAATCAATACTTCTTATATAGTGTTTCCAAGCGAGAGAAAAAAAAAAGTCATTTCTGAATAACAATGCAGGTAAAATACTTCCCCTCCTCTTCTCATGACGGAACAAAGTCATAATTGGTATTTCTTTTGCTCGTATCGGTTCCCTTGACAAAAAAAGATTAAATCAATTTTTTTTTATTTGTGTAACTAAAAGTGATGTCTTTTTGTGGCTATTAATTCTCGTTTTCGGGTTTTCTTCCATTTAAAGGTCTTCAATTTTGCTTTTGAAGCTCAGTAATTCAACGAAGCTATAAAAGATGCATTCGTCCATTGTCCTTTGAAAAGGAACTCCAGGTGGGAGGGTAACAAAAAGACAAGTAGAAAGAAAACTGAATTGCTGCTAAACAGGCAAGTCATTGCTTTAATTGAAAGGTTTACGGAAACTCGATATTTCATTGCATTTCATAAATTACTTTGACTCATTCGTTTGTCTTGACTAAGCCATTATGATATGAGTGACAACTTAGAAAGCGCTCTATATCCACTGGTGATTGGATTATCCACGGTTATACTTGGCCGTTCATGTCATTTGAAAATGAAAACTGTTACTCCCAGTTCATACTGTTGCGCCGTGATGGAACTGATAATAATATGTCAACCAATATAACACATTTACCAGAAGCTGGGTGAAACTGGAGTAGACTGCATTTGAGAGCAGTCTTTCCAAGCTCTACTTGCTATAGCACTCAGCCTGCGGGTTGGTTTGTTCATCCATTTGCCCGACT
>NC_089796.1:37576663-37604163 GCF_040412425.1 Macrobrachium rosenbergii | reverse complement strand
GGGGTATTATATATATATATATAGTATAATTTGATATTATAGCGATATTTGTGTGTCTGTCATATATATAATATATATATATATATATATATATATATATATATATATATATATATATATATATATATTACATAAGCATTCTTGTAAAGTGTGCAAGCTTGCGCAGAAAGGAGTCCAGCATTGCACACTGATACTCTTCGTCAGAATGTCAAGTGGAAGGTTCCCAATAATCCTGGCGAGATGTCGCAGTTGCTGTTCTCGTATCAGGCTTAATTTGGATGAGAGTAATCCCTTATCGTGAGGAATATTAAGACAGATAATGAATGAGCGTCATTTACTTACTCAGGGTTATGTCTTATGGTCACAATTCCATGATACTGTAGGTATGCTGTTCCTGAATAGGAAAGACATTCGATGACCTAAATGATATGCTTTCATGCCATTTATGCGCGATGACGATTCTATCAGCTAAGTAGTTTTGTATCCAGTAATATATACCTTAGCGTTCTTGCTCTTTTTCTTTTAATTTTGCGTTCAAGTCTTGCCTGTTTAAGACACCTCTGCAAATCACTGATGCAATTCGGTGCTAATATCTCGCTGCGAAATTCGACGGACTGCAGAGAGGACACAAAGTGCAATGGTAAAACTCATCGTTCTATCTTCGTCATTAAATGTGCATCGCATCGTTCGCAAGTGAAAAAACTCGTGAATTAAAGGAACGGTAACTATGACGTTAGTTATGTCACAGTTACGTCAGTCTCTGGACGTTACAATCCACTCAACTGTGAATGTGATTATCCATAGAACTTCACTGTCCCATTATGCTGTACCTGACCTCTGTGAACTCTAGGAGCAGCGATGGACGGTGGCAAAGGTGAGGGGAAAGATTGAGGGAGGGTGATAGGAAGATTAAGGGCAGGTGAGGGGGAAGATTGAGGGAGGGTGAGGGGAAGATTAAGGGAAGGAGAGGGGAAGATTGAGGGAGGGTGAGGGGAAGATTAAGGGAAGGTGAGGGGAAATATTGAGGGAGGGTGAAGGGAAGATTAAGGGAATGTAAGGGGAAAGATTGAGGGAGAATGGGGGGAACATTAATGGAAGGTGAGGGGAAATATCGAGGGAGGGTGAGTGGAAGATTAAGGAAGGTGAGGGGAAATATCGAGGGAGGGTGATGGGAAGATTAAGAGAAGCTGAAGGGGAAGATTGAGGGAGAATGAGGGGAAGATTAAGGGAAGATGAGGGGAAGATTGAGGAGGGTGAGGGGGGAAGATTGAGGGAAGGTGAGGGGAAAATTGAGGAGGGTGAGGGGAAGATTAACGGAAGGTGAGGGGGGGAAATTGAGGAGGTTGAGGAGAAGACTGAGGGAATGACATTTTTGGACATTTAAATGATCTTCTTTATGAAAACGACTTACATTATGTAATATTTGATTTTCTCCAATTCCGAGAATATTAGATACTGAGGCGAACTGAATTTACTCCATTCTGAAGCTGTTGATGTAATAAGCTTTAGTAATTCGTTAAACATATTGATGTTTTAGAGTTGATAATTTTCATTTATAAATATACGCCTATAGTATAGAATACGCACTATTCTTATTGTAGCTCAAAGAGGAAGGAAGAAGGGCCCTTCGAACGCATTATGAATTAATTTTGTGATTTGCTTTTTTTTTTTTGACAACTTAATCCTTCTGTGCGCGCAAAGGAGATTTACTAATGCGGAAGCGGTGATATTACATGAAACCAGATTAAACAGATTCATGATTATAAATATATACTGTATATCAAACAAAAAACCGTAGTAGCTGTAGAAACCTCACACTGTTATAAAGGTTAAAACTCTTCAAATGACCAAAATACGACGTTGCCTTGAAGCTCGAATCTTCATTTTAGTTGTTTGCTGTATTGTCCTTTCATGATTAGAGGTGTAGGAAAAATATGTTTTATGCGAGCATGTTTGAGCACAGGTCATTTGTAACTTGAAAAGAGAACTAGCACGATTTTCCAGCCTTATCTGAAAGTGCGCTCGTTTATGTTGTTCATAAAAAATAATGCTTGTTGCAACGATAGCAACGGATCTGTAATGTGGTTTTTTCATTTGAGAAGAACTTATTTGAAAGAGATGGAATACATCGATACATAAAGATCTCTCTCTCTCTCTCGTCCCCTTATTTATACATACTTCCGATAAGTCAAAGCTGATTTTCCGATATGACGTCTGGAGATGACAAAAGCACCCTTTGAAAGAATTGTCAGAATGGCTGATCAGAGTGTTTTCATTTATATATTTACGTACTGTATCTATTCATTATCTCTAGTTATTTTTTAATGAAAAGAGAACTAAGCATATGCGCAATGATTATATAAATAGTTGCGAATGTAGTCTACGCGCTTGTTCTATCATTTCTAGTTGTCACCCGACGACTGAGTGACCTGCATACCAGTTTTGCGTGCCAGACATTGCCACTGGATCAAGTGGCTCGTCGAATTTCTTGTGAGGCTTTGGATGAGGATGATGGTTGCAGTTTACATGCCAGAAACACTGTTTAGGTTAAGAATTGTTGTCAGTTCTTCCGTAATGACTGAAGCCCGTAGATTCATTGATTGATATTTTGAGTTTCCTTGCAGTGATAAAAAAACCTAAATGATGCCGTGGATTGAACGATGACTCACACTACCCTTGAGATATGTTAATACTCGGAAAGAATTTTCAGTCGTCTTTTGCGAGGTATTTTCCCGACAGGAATGCCGCTTCTTTGGAGCGTTTCGGATACATACAGGAAATACAACATCCAAGTGTATCTGAATAATTCATATCTGTCATCGGAGAATTTTCAACAGAAGAATTTTAAGTTGTTTATACAATAAACAGGCTAGTTTGTTCTACACATTAGCGTTGTGACACTCTTGTCCCAGTTGCGATACTAAGTCTGCGAACCACCCAAATATTCAGGCTAGTTCACTTTTCCGATAAAAGCTTTGTTGGTTAGGAAGAACGCAGTGTTATCTACAGTATATGTAGCTGTTATTTATAGGTAGCCTAAGGCCGAAACTTTGAGGAAATTAAGTCATCTTAAGATATTACGCCTTTTGGTTGCATCATTTTGTTGCACTACATTCTTCGTCGTTATATGACACTGACTGCCGTCACCCAGCTCACTTTAACCTACGTAGTAGCCTTCCTTACCTCTGCTACCTTCTTCCAACTTCAAACTCACCCCGAGTTATATTGATAAGTCCATTTCATTCTTGCTTCGTTCTGGATATTGACAGAAAGCGATGTAGAATATTTCAAGTATACAACACCGAAATTTAAAAGGATAAAATTTTCCTTAGCAAAGACCAACAAGCGAAGAAAATTACTCTCTTATCCATAAAAGAAAAACGCCAAATGGGTCGCCTTCCAAGTTGATTTTAGTATTCATTGAACTAAGTTCTAGTGCATCTGGGTCAGGATAGTGCCATGAATATTATTATATATATATATATATATATATATATATATATATATATATATATATATATATATATATATATATATATATATATATATATATATATATATATATAAGTTTATGAAACATGGTCTAAATTATCCCTAGAGTAAATATCCGCAAAACTGAGGAACTTTTCAATTTCTCAACAATTCTGAAACAGTCTTTAGTCTTGTCATTGATGCTGTTCCTTTAGTGTCTGTTGTTATGGAATACATAACTCTATGTGCATGATATAATTTTAATTCAGTTCCTGTCCCACTACAAGATAGTAGTACTGATGAAATCAACGAAATCACCGCCACTCTCCTAAACTAAGTTCTCACAAATTTCTCAGGGACACATTTTTCGGTTTATGTACATAGACATAAATAATTAACTAACTAACTATATATATATATATATATATATATATATATATATATATATATATATATATATATATATATATATATATATATATATATATATATATATATATATATGCTACGAATGTTGTTTAATATCCAGTTCAATCAATCTATCTCGGTAATATATATAAAATTACAAATGGCGAGGTATTAAATCACTGATATATATTTCAGCCGTCAGGTCATTCAGAGGACACACAGGATGCTTGACCTGAGTAATACGGTGTTTCGATCCCGCTGGCAATCTTCCAATCCATAAATGACAGATAACCGACCACATTTGCATAAAGCGCTGGGGCAACTCGATACCGAAGGGGACCCTCTAAGTATTGACTAACTGTTAAGCGTCAACTCACATTTTCCTCGATACAACAACACAACATATCCATGCATCTTTATTATAAATGCGATGATTTATTCTGAAAGGAGTACTACATACGTGCGTAAATTAATGCGCACATTTATATTTTTTCGTAGTAGCAATATAAAAAATAATTTCGGCTGCGTTTTGGACTCAGATTTAAACTTTTTGGACGCATTTTAAGATCAGTTTAAAGTATTAGCATTAGGATTCAGTTAAGTTAATTGTGTGTCAAAATGTAATGAAACTGCTTGTAATGGGAGAATGAACTTCTTTGCATTTCCTCTTAGTTTGTAAAAAGATTTCGGAAGAACATTTGCAATGCTTCCCATCGCTGCAGTCTGACTTACATTTAAATAAGCGTAGTTTTGAAATTGCCCCGTGATTGGGGAAGTCATTCCTTCGCCGGAAACTGATATTTTTATCTGGCTGAGCGCGAACGCCGCGCTTTGACTCACTTAATTATCAAAGGAAAGAGTCCGGGTTTCAATAGCCTCTGTGATTAAACGCGGCCGTTCTCCCGAAGGCGCCTTTCTCTTTCTGTAGCCTCGATTTGAAGGTTGCAGTATCACAGGTTCTCTTGGAACTCGGACACTGGCGTCGATCCTGAGATGACGTGACTCGTTCGTCCCTTTCTTTCTTTCTTTTGCACATTTTCCTGTCTTACGCTACAGCTTTCTTCCTTCCCCTTCTTCCATGCTTTCCTTGACCTTTCATTAGTTATTGGCTTTCTTTTTTTTTTTTAGTTATGAAAAAAGAACATATTCTTATATACATACACACAACACACGCCCGCTTGAACACACACACACACACACACACACACACACACACATATATATATATATATATATATATATATATATATATATATATATATATATATATATATATATATATATATATATTATGAATTTCCTGGGGTTATATGATTTCTAGGGATTTTTTACAGGCCGGCAACGGAAACTTTATTTATTTGTCCTTGGAGTTCTGACTTACGTAAAGGGAAATCGTAGAAAACAAAGAAAAAGGGATGATTTTAGGAGCTGAGGGCTCTACTTCATGAGGGAATGTTACGTAAACACTTTGGTTAAATTAAGTAATTATATTTACAAAAGAAATCAAAAAGGAAAAGGGGTTAAATGAATTATTAGGAGACTTGCAACTCCTGAAAATCTTCCTACTGAAGTCTTGAATGGTGGCAAGGCACAGTCCAAGATGAGTCCACAGCAACGGCCCTCTGCAATGGAGAGGTACATATTACACTCCAGTAAGGGAAATATAACACATACAATGACTCGAGGCTGCACTGATGGTGTCAAAGACTCGAGGAATGAATGAACACTGTACACTTGAACACAGAACATTGGCAGTGGCACTGGATAAAATGGCACAAGGATAGAGGTAAAATACTGGCACCCAATAACTCTTCTAAAGGGCAATCTGTCGTGACTGAAAAGTCTTTACTCGCACTTTACCTTTGGGGAAGCGGGTCTCTGGCGAAGGATGACGAGGGACAATCACACGTTTGGTGGTGCACACTATCACCTGGACGATCCACTCGAGGATGACTGTAGAGATGGCACCGAGTCTGGAGTTGGGCTGAGGGGGATGAAGGTCTCTCAGCACTTCTCACACATGTACGATTTCTATGGCAAACTGCCGGTTAACTGCTAACGGCCCAACTGCATACTGCTTGACTGCCGACTGCCTCCCGAACTAACTGCCCAACGACTACTCAACGACTACCCGAGATGTCTCCTGTCCTTCTCTTTTTAAGGCCTCGGCCGAGTGTCCTGACCGAGTGCAAAGATTGGTGACCGTGTGCAAAAGATGTGTCATTTGCCCAGGTGCTCAGCCATCTGGTTGCCCCTTCCCAGGGATCCTGTGAAAGAAAAGACAATTCAGCAGCTTATTCTGCCTTTAGAAGGTTGTTTTAAGCAGCTGAGTTGGACTAAGCTACTTAAGGGAGTGGCATCCAGCCTTGTATCTTTGCCCTTTTAACCGTGCCAGCCGGTTGAGCTTTAGACTGTCACTCGATGGGCCGGAGTTCAATTCCCGTGGCCGGCTGATGAAGAGTTAGAGGAATTTATTTTTGGGGATAGAAATCATTTCTCGCTATAATGTGGTTCGGATTCCACAATAAGCTGTAGGTCCCGTTGCTAAGTAACCAACTGGTTCTTAGCCACGTAAAATAAGTCTAATCCTTCGGGCCAGCCCTAGGAGAGCTGTTAATCAGCTCAGTGGTCTGGTTAAAACTAAGGTATAGATCTCAATACCTGCCTCAGGTAAAGAAAGGGACAGATCGAAATGTTGATAACTTTGTTGTGATATCTAGGTTCTACTTTCAATAAACTAAGTGCAAGTTAAGGGTCGTCTGTGCAAAGACTTCTTATATTATAATATATATATATATATATATATATATATATATATATATATATATATATATATATATATATATATATATATATATATATATATATATACATATGTGTGTGTGTGTGTGTATAAATGGCCCACATTGCGTTTCGATTTACAGAGATTGCTAGCCAGTAGTGAGTTTGATCTTTCTCTCTTCTTCATTTTTTGTATCAAAGTGATTATACTAATGTGTATTTTGCGACATTTAAACGGACATAAAGAGTCTTTCGGATAGAATAGTTAATGTAGGGTACTTCTTTTTAAATTTATAATAACCACGTAATGCGTAAACATTGTGATATGAGAAGATTCCGCAGAAGGCAAATAGTTTTGCTGAGAAGACAAAAAGGAAAAAGAATCGTTACGATTTGAAGTGCGGACGGCCTTTATTTAAGGTTAGCCATTCTCATGACACCCATAAGTATGTTCTAAGATATATGGACACTTCTGTCTCCAATTCAACATATCGAATATCTGTAACAGATTTTCCCCACGGGACTTTCTCGGTAACTCATGTGTGTCACTAAGGGTAAGCAATTTGACTGACTACCGTTATGATTAGTAAAGATGAGCACTCACGGACGCTCCTTAAAAATGCGGTGTCCTTTTTGTATAGCTTTGGAATACCGGAGCTGCTAAAAGGAGATCTTCTGCCTGGCAGTCAAAACATCAGATGCAAAAATGATTCAGTTAATTAAGCTGCCTCATTTCTAGTTGAATGAAAGTACTGTCCATTAGGGTTAAGGAAAAGCTACTCTGAAAGTGTTTTCGTGAAGTACAGTACATGGAAAAATTACTCGTAACTGATAAATAGATAGAGCATATTTTAGGTTGTATTATGATTTATATTTGGTCAGAGAGCAAATGTGTATTTCTAGGAGGACAGAGGAAAGAGCCCTTGGGGTGCACGGACATGGAATGGAGCACGGTAGGGCGTTGGAGGGTACAGAAGGGTTTTTTTAGTTTTGGGGGGTGGGGGAGTAGTGACGGGCCTGGCATAGGCAGCAAATAGGATTTAGGAATGGCGGTAAAAATGATCGGGAGACATCAAAGAGGAAAAGCGCGGGAGCATGGGAGGGAAATAGGAGATGGAAAAGGGGGTTAATGAGAGGGAAACAGGAGGGAGAGAGAGAGAGAGAGAATGGGAAATGATTAGGATGAGAGAGCTAAGTATTATTGAATTTGAGCTGCACGAGGGGAGAGAGAGAGAGAGAGAGAGAGAGAGAGAGTTGGGCGGGGGCGCGGGGAGGGAGAGAAGTGACTTAATTGTTGCGTAGGACAGGGGGGGCTTTGGGAGCCTAAAAATGTTACTTAATTGACCTGCAAAGTGAACAGATGGAAATAATTACTCAGATATTAGATAAAATATAACAAATAATGTAGCCTAACAAAGTTTGATGAAATATCAATAAAATACTGGTAGACCACCAAACGTGAACGAATATATAATATATAATTATATATATCAGATATTAGATAAAATATAACAAATAATGTAACTTAACAAAATTATATAAGAATATCAATAAAATACTGGTATCTGGATTTTATCTCCAGCACCCCAATTCTCTCTCTCTCTCTCTCTCTCTCTCTCTCTCTCTCTCTCTCTCTCTCTCTCTCTCTCTCTCTCTCTCTCTCTCTCTATATATATATATATATATATATATATATATATATATATATATATATATATATATATATAAATAATAATAACAAAATTATATAAGAATATCAATAAAATACTGGTATCTAATTTTATCTCTAATATAAATTAACAAATATATATAAGAATATCAATAAAATACAGTGTATATATAACAAGATAATGTAACTTAACAAAATTATATAAGAATATCAATAAATACTGGTCTCTGGATTTTATCTCTTAATTCTCTCTCTCTCTCTCTCTCTCTCTCTCTCTCTCTCTCTCTCTCTCTCTCTCTCTCTCTCTATATATATATATATATATATATATATATATATATATATATATATATATATATATATATATATATATATATAATAAATAATGTAACTTAACAAAATTATATAAGAATATCAATAAAATGCTGGTATCTAGATTTTATCTCTAGCGCCCTAATTCTCTCTCTCTCTCTCTCTCTCTCTCTCTCTCTCTCTCTCTCTCTCTCTCTCTCTCTCTCTCTATATATATATATATATATATATATATATATATATATATATATATATATATATATATATATATATATATATATATAACAGATAATGTAACTTAACAAAATTATATAAGAATATCAATAAAATACTGGTCTCTGGATTTTATCTCCAGCGCCTTAATTCTCTCTCTGTCTCTCTCTCTCTCTCTGTCTCTCTCTCTCTCTCTCTCTCTCTCTCTCTCTCTCTCTCTCTATCTATATATATATATATATATATATATATATATATATATATATATATATATATATATATATATATATATATATATATATATAACAGATATTGTAACTTAACAAAATTATATAAGAATATCAATAAAATACTGGTATCTTGATTTTATCTCCCGCGCCGCAATTCTCTCTCTCTCTTTCTCGTAAATTGTAAATACACGGATTTCTACGCAATTTCGTACTGTTGAACTTTACGCATTCATGAGTTGTATGAAACTTAAACATTTTGCAGCAATGAAGCCAAAATACCCAAGAACTTGTAAACAGAAGTTCAAAGAAATGAAAACCGGCACAGACCTTCGTTTGCTTGGCGCATTTCCTTCTTGGAAGTGCTTGCAGGAACTTGGTGGCCGCCATTTTCGATGTGCGGGTGATGGAAATAAAATGTATAAGATCTCTCTCTCTCTCTCTCTCTCTCTCTCTCTCTCTCTCTCTCTCTCTCTCTCTCTCTCTCTCAGCAAATTTTTTACCTCTTTTTTGCACCAAGAGGTAAAAATATTTGCCAAAGGAACACCTTTCCAGTCTCAATTATCGTGTAAACAAGTATTTGAATTCCCTATGCATTATTCCTGTGGATAGGGATTAACGCTTAATTGGTTCTTCTTTTTCAGGCTGGATGGAAGAGGCAGCTTAGACCCCAGACCACTCTCAGCTCTAGCATGAAAGTTTGGTGTAACATCTCGGGGCAAAATCCTTTTGTGTTTTGTTTATGACGTGAACTTTGAAAAAAAAAATTCGTGTTGCCAATATCCTGATAATGCCGAATGGTTTAACTTTAGGTAAATGTGATTAAAATGTATTGAAAAAGTCTATTATACCGTTTTCTTAATTAAATGGATATATATTTGATTTTTATAGCATAAATGATTTAGTGTTAAATAAAGGAAATTACAAGTGAAAATAAAGTAAAGGAGTGAGAAATTTTCATGGAAGAAGTGTAGAGCGAATGATGAGAGTAACTTTGACTCCTTAAAAGAAAGAAAAAAGGTCACTTAAAACTGATATACAAAACAAAAGGCTCCGTAGTGAAGATCCCACACAAAATGGCGGCCAGCCTTTCAAAGGTTCAGCAGTTGTCGAAAATCTTCGTCTTTCTCCAGGTGCTTTGGACTGCTCATTGCGCCACGGTCGCAGGTAAGTTCCTTGTATTGCAAGCTTCTCTCTGAACGATGCTTTGAGATAATGACCGTTGCTTTGAGGTCCTTATATGCGTAGTGTGCCATGTTCTGAGGATGTTTAGCCTATTATTTTTTTTCCTTAGTTTTTTGGTTTGTGCTCGTGTTTGTGCAATTGATTGTTGAAGCAGGGCCTGTGTCAGGTTTGCTTTTGTGGCCGCGTCTGTGGTCATGGTTTCAGATGCTGGGGTTCTGTACACATGACTATTTACGTGGAAGTCATTTTTATTTTAATGGCAAAGTTTATCTTGCAATGGATGCTGAGACTCGTAATATTGCGATGAGCAATTTATTGACTTTCTCTTTACGAACGGTTAGGTTTAAAATTAAGAACACGGTATCATTCATTAAATAAAGAAGTCGTTACCACCTATGGTCACAGTAAGAATCCTAACTGGGATTAGCAGAGGCCTCGAGCGCAGCGTACAATGAATTCATGATGAATGCCTCCCATCTGATTACCCTAGGATGATTCTGCAGGTAACCCCAAATTCTGTAGAAAAAACTGGAAAACTGCTCTACAGAATATCGACTTAACGAGCACTGGATAGGAAAACGAAGAAAAAGTACACAAAATTCAAAGTGTTCCCATTTCAGAGAAAGAGGGCCTCTAAGTGTGCAATATATTGCCATCCTTGATGGTAATGGGGGGACTCAAACAATGGGAAGTATTTTCCTTGCATTTTATTCACCAAGAGCTTAATAAAATATCCTCAAATTCATGAAGGGGCTTTCTCGTAATATTTATTTCGATAGTGAAATATGGAGCGACTTCTGTTGTTTTCCATTTTCTCTTGTTACTGTAGGCATTTGAGACCTGGCATAAGTTATCACATCCTTCTGTTGTATCGATCTCTAGCGTGAATTGATGGAAGAACTACTCACCCTTCATCAGGCCGTATTGAAGGTTGCGAATACTGTTGCAAAGGCCGTGTACATAGGAGGAAAATCTCCTTTGATAAATGAGTGTCTCTGATGCTATTCCAGATCGCTGAAAGGGAAATGTAGCCCTAGTGCTCTAATTTGGAAACGTCAATGAATGTGGTATGGCGTTATAGCTTCATTATAAAATCATCCACATAGGCACTAAATGTTGTTGACCTCTAGTTAATCAGTAATATCAAAGTTCCACAGCTCACACTATGATTAACAGGCTGGAACTAATGTTTCTTGCCGAACGTTATTAATTAATAACTGTGGATCCGGCAGGACGCTATATAAGTTCGGAAATGAAGTAGCAAATATACGAAACTGTTTTTATGACTTGACTGAGCAGAACTGAGACTTTTTCAGAGAACTGCAGACCATTTAACTTCCATTTTGATATCGCTGTAATAGGAAAGAGACCCAGCGGATGTTCATTATTTTCGGACCAACGAGAAGTTTCAAAGTCAGATTTTGTTTGTGATTAGAATCTGTGGCTAGTGCGTTATTATCTACGGTTATCAAAGAGCTTAATTTTACCTCATGACTCGTGAAAGAAATGCTGAATAATTCTCGGGATAAATCGCCGAGGAAAACATTCTGGTCAGGATCACTGAAAAAGGTGTCATTCAGGACTTCATCCCATATAGAATATTGCGTTAAAAGCTCGTAGGGTTGTGGAAGGCATCAGGTCACTTCGTTTTGGAGCCTCTCGCAGTTCCGAATTCTATCTCCGGCTTCCTCAGACCATTGTACGTCGCCGTTGTTCTTCAAATATGAAACGGAAATAAAGAACAGGATGTTATAGCCTTTCGGAATTGCTACAGACTTTGTGACGTCTTTCCGTTTTATTCACTCACAATTTATGAATATGATCCACCTTATTTATTTTTGATTTTTTTTCGGATTGGTCAGTTTCCGAAGACTTTATACTACTTTGCTTCTAAAGGATTTCCTTTAACTGCCAAATCTCACTTTACTCCTCCAAGAGGAGTAAGGTGAAGTGCGCGTACTGAAATGTACATTTTGTAGTATTTATGAACACTCTTAGACTTACTACTGAATCATTACAGCTGAGCGAAGCCCAGGGGTAATGAGCGAAAAATTATGCAAATGAAATACCCCAAAAAGAGAGGTCATTATCTTGATGAGGTTAATTGCTGAGGGGAGGCGATTTTATTACCGCGGTGTTATGCATATTGGGGAATTTATAATGAAGGAATTGAATTTATTGGGTGCGCTGGAATCAACAGGTTCCTCGTGATTAGTTTAAGGTTTAATTGAAGAGAATATTCAATCACTCAGACATTTTTGCTGACTTGGAAGGAGTAGCTGGAGTCTGCGGGATCGACCTAAATAATAATAATAATAATAATAGTAGTAGTAGTAGTAGTAGTAGTAGTAGTAGTAGTAGTAGCAGTAGTAGTAGTAGTAATCGTAGTAGTAATGATGCAGGGGAAAAAAGACCATTAATATGTATTTTGAAGATGCGTGTACAAAAATTACAATGAACTCTCAAGAGCTTCGGAAAAGTTTGTTTCCTACATGACCATTCGTCAGTCATCGAACATATGATACTTACTCTGCTGATGATTTAGGGGAAGGGAAGGAAGTATAATCCTTCTGTTATAGATGAGGATCCATAAGAGAGAGAGAGAGAGAGAGAGAGAGAGAGAGAGAGAGAAAGGACAGAGAGAGAGAATACATCCAGCAAAAGATAAACTGAGGCAGACCAAAACAGGGTAGGAATTAGGGATGTGAGGGAGGGATTATTCACAAACGCTGCAGATATAATTTGGTAATTATCTTTGATGACATTTGGGATTATGTGGCTATTATTCACATACTTCGAGCGCAATATGTCATGGAGGATGAGTGTTTTACATATAGGGCTGGAGCGCTTTCTTCAGGGATACTTACATGCACCGTGACGCATTACTATTTTTTTTTTCTCCTCCTTTTCATCTGTAAGAACACCAATCCATATACAGTATATATATATATATATATATATATATATATATATATATATATATATATATATATATATATATATATATATATATATATATGTATATATATAAATTCCTGACTCACATCAGGATCAGACCCAGTCTTTCAATTGAAAGGCAAGGGCGCTGCCCACTAGGCATATATACTGTATATGTATATATATATATATATATATATATATATATATATATATATATATATATATATATATATATATATATATATATATATATATATATATATATATATATATATATATATATATATATATATATATATATATATATATATATATATATATATATATATATATATATATATATATATATATATATATATATATATATATATATATATATATATATATATATATATATATATATATATATATATATATATATATATATATATATATATATATATATATGTGTGTGTGTGTGTGTGTGTGTGTGTGTGTGTGTGTGTGTGTGTGTATATATATATATATATACGTGTGTTTATGTTCATATAAATTGTCCTCACTTGTACACATGAGACATTTTAAATATTACGAGAATCACGTTACAAATATATATACCTTCGGATAACTTCCATATATAGTATAATTGAATATATATATATATATATATATATATATATATATATATATATATATATATATATATATATGTGTGTGTGTGTGTGTGTGTGTGTGTGTGTGTGTGTGTGTGTGTGTGTGTGTGTGTGTATTGTATTGTCAAGGGCACAGCCGTGGAGGTTGAGGGATGGGTCTAAGTTATGCCTTTTGGAAACGTCAACTGAGTAAGGGGGGACCACGCTCCAATGATCAGAAATGAAAATGGCTTTAGTGAAATTAACTCGACTCAATATCAAAAGAAAGATGAAGGTAAACTTGGGGCGTCCACTTCAAACATTTAATTCATTGAAGGCATCAGAAGATAAAACATATACAGGAGCTATCAGTGGAGCTCCATAGCACTATTAAAATTACTTTACTAAATGACAGTCAACAAACAATGTGTGCCACACTGCTGCAAGTGTGTGTGTGTGTATTGCTCACACACTTTGTGGAAGGGGGATAGGGTCCTTTGGTAGTACAAGGTGGGGGACTGTAGGCGAAGCAATTATTGACACCGGAAAACCCAGAAAATCTTGACCAGATATGGTGCAGGCAGTTTGCAAAGGAGAGCACTGTTGATCTACAAAGGTTACTCGACACACATCTGCAAAGGGATGTTGTAACATATGAAGGAATTAAAAAGCTAGGCTGGAATACTAAAGCAAAATTCAGTAGCTGGCAACAAAACACTGACCTTTAACAATGAACTTTTATTACTGCAGTCACAGCAAAATAAAGTTAACACTGATATTCCAAAACTTATAAACCAAATACACCTCAGTCAAAATCACTAGAAATCTCTGAGGGAGAATTCATAAGGGAAAGGATATGAGAACAGGAGAACAGGTGGAAATTTCAAGTACAAGACAAAATTGGTGAGGCCGGTCAAACAACTTCCAATCACTTTACCTTGGTCCGTGGACAAGACTTGGGTAGACTAGAGCCAGTTCTCATAACAGGAATAACCATGGAAGCAGCATCGTGTACCATTCCCCACCATAGAAGAAATCAAATAAGTAGAAAGGTGCTTCAGGATCACAGGGTCATCAGTGCTCAGGGTTCAAGGTGGTTTGGTAAGGACCACCTTCAGAGTGACAGCATCACAGAGTCGCCTAGCAGGAATTTGTCCAGAGTCCCTATCCAGCAGGATACACGACAGGGAGACGTTGTAGGGTACACTTGCAAAGGTTGTCCCATCGCAGCCAGTATATATACTGCATCAGCACTGACAGTGGTCGTGTTTTGACAGTACTTTCTTAATGAGGTCATTTATTGTTCTATTCTCAGGGCACACTTAATCCTGGCAGGTACCTGGAAAGGTCATTGAGAGCTGGCCAGTAAAAGATTTGAGGGATAGGGATGCAATAGTGAGATGATTAGACGTGAGAGGCTAGGTTATGTGGGCAGAGACACAGGTGCAGGACAGGTCAAGGAGGTGACCCACAGGTAGCGGTTGCAGGTTCAAGGTGGGGAGAATTTTCCCCTCAAACATTTCAGATAAATTGACAGGGGACTGGTTAACAATATGTGGAGGGTGTGAAGTCTCAAAGGGGTTTTCTTTAATGTGTGAGAAAGAGTACTAACTCGGCACCTCAGGTGGTGATAATCAGATTTGGCAAAGATGTTTTTAATTACTTGAGAAACGTCAGCCCATTTTACATCTGGGCAGCCATAAGGGATAATGGAGGGGCAAAGAAAAACAACAGTTAACTTCACACAAACATTTTGTAGTTCTTTAACATCTAAATATGATTCACATCTCAATATCAATACATAAAAAGCATAAAACAAAACGTTTGTCAAAAGATAGTTTGTATATAATATATATATATATATATATATATATATATATATATATATATATATATATATATATATATATATATATATATATATATATATTTATATAATATATATATAAAAATGACATGATATATGGCTATAAACTAAAATGAGTATATAATAACTTCTATAAAAATGACATGATGTGCTATAAACTGAGTATATAATTATTAAACTACAAAGTGCAAGATCTTATACCTTTAATCTAAGAGAGTATCAAGCAAACTGTAGGCAACAGAACAAGAGATGACCAAGAAGACTCGGTTTAACTAACAACAACAAAATCGAAAAGAATATATAATAATTTTAATGCCTGCAAATGTCATTACATTTGTGATCGGTTTTCAGGTAAGAAGTAATTGCCTAGAATTAACTCAGTTGCTGGATAAACTTGGGTGTGGCAAAGGACGTGAACAAGGATTGCGGAGTGCCATTAGTTTCTCTTTTAAGCCTCCTTGGTATATATGTTCCAAATGGGTGCGGATGTATTTGCGACATAGGAAATCTTGCAATGTTCAGCGGTTTCGCAGGTGAAAGAACTTGGGTGGTTGATAAGATGGCACCTGTCGCAGCATTGCTGGGCGCATTCTATGCGATTCAGCATTGAACCTGTGACCTGAGCATTTTTCTGGGGCGCCCAGATACTATACACGTGGAGCGGAAGCAGAATCAGCATGAAGCTTCTCAAAGATTGTGTCCAGTTAGAAATCCGGATTTTTGGGTGCACCATGGAAATAGTGTGTCCGTGTGTGCGTGGTGAAAATCGTGAGTGTGAAGAGTCTTGTGAAAGATTTTTCATTCCTTCTTGAGAGACCATAGTAGAAGGAAATGTTGGAACGCCTGGGGAATTGGGATGCCCCGTTGCTGAAAGAGTCAGTAGAAACTTAGAGAATTACTAACCTTTATAAGGGTTTAATACTGACCTGTTTATTTTAGTGAATTATTTCTTTATCATTATTTAACATTTATGTCATGTATTTCTGTGTGTTATGAATTGGGTGAACTCTGACTTTTAATGGAAATGGTTCTGTTCCTTGCAGATGTTTCATTTAAGGTAGAAACCATAAATAGTCATGGCATATAGCCCCTTATGGAAATGGAGCTGGGGACTGGAGTGACATTGAAAGTTATTAATAACAGACTTATAAATAATGTGGTCTGGCTTGATGACTTTGTAGATGGCAGGAGTTAATTCCCACACGTTATGTTTTCTTGCAACGGTTTAGTTTGCCTTTTAGGGTATAGCTTAATGGGATTAATTATCTATCATGCATAATTTCATTTACCTGTCTTGTTGTTAGACTTGCGTAACGAACTCTATTTTTGTGAGATGGGTTTCTTTTGTTCTACACCCATGTTTTAGTGGTTAGGAGCAGGCCGTGTGAGAGAGATGGGGAGGAATCTTCAGGCCATTGCTGCCAAGAGTGACCAGGTAAGTCTCCCTCCATGTATGGGGGAGGGAGTAACATATGGCGCAGAATGGGGTTATGAGAGCGTGGACCTAAACTGAAATCAGAGTTTGCTTTATTAATGCAGACCAAGAGATTTCTGGTAATAATATTTTTTTATCTTGTTATTGTGCTAACGTGGTACTGATTAATAGTACGTGACTTTTTACTTAAGAACATAAAAATATTATTCTTTTGGCCAGTTCTAACGATTATTTATGTTGATTCATTCTGACATTTAATTCCTTACTTGTCTATTCAAATAAAATAAATCACAGTCCATACATGGGATTTTATAAATATTGTTGCTGCTCGGGTGAAGACAATTTTTTACAGGCATATTTTTTTTACAGATATGAAATAAGGCAAACAAAGCGTGTTCTTTGGTGATTCTGGCTTCCTGTTACTTTTATTAGAAAATGACTTCATGCCTTTATTATAGCAAGCATCCAAAAAATATGAGATGGATAACATAAGTCCCCACCTATTTTCTTAATGTTTTGAAGTTCATTATCCAGGAATTGAATCGCCTTTACTTTAAAAGAAAAACTAAAGAATATCAGTAATCCTTGTTAATGTCGTTTGCCTCTCCTTGGTTTATTCAGTACCTGAGTGATTCTCGACAGCTGTTCCTCACCTGGAGATCGCCTCAAATGACCTGCGTATGCATTAAAAACGTTGAACAGTTTGCCCTTTCAGTCTCAGTTGATTTTTGAAAAACTGACTCTTTGCAATCTATTACTTCAGTGCACGCATTTTGGTTGAAAATTCTTTGATAAAAGGCAAAAGATCTTGCACTTCTTTAATTCGGTTTCTTCGGTTCCAGATGCTGTGCATGTTTACGTACACATACTTAGACACACACACACACACACACACACACACACACACACACATATATATATATATATATATATATATATATATATATATATATATATATATATGTGTGTGTGTGTGTGTGTGTGTGTGTGTATGTATGTAATGTATATATGTGTGTATGTATGTATATATATATATATATATATATATATATATATATATATATATATATATATATATATATATATACTGTATATTCATAATCTACTAGTTAGTTCTACCAGATACGTATGAAATTGTAATAGCCAAAATGAGCTCTTCATTTCTCGAATTCTTCACACTTTCTGGATGCCCTTGTCGCTGCAAAGCCTTAGATCCAAATACAAGACTTATGAAGCAATTCCGATGTCCGGTAGCGGAAATTGAACCCGCATCCCGAGTAATCAGAACGAGGTCACGTTGTCGACCTGACCACGAGAAGGATATATATATATATATATATATATATATATATATATATATATATATATATATATATATATATATATATATATATATATATATATAGCATTTTCCACTCACACTGGGTGATTCCTTTTTCATTTACCTTCCGGTTCTCAGCAAGAATTTTTGAATTAAAATATTTTTTCTGCCCTGGCTGTGACCCACCACAGTCACCTAACCAACAGAGGTTCAATCATTTTGTCTAGTATGCCACCTTATTAGTTGAAATGGTTTTCGTGATCCTAGCAGGGGCCGATACCCATTGGCAACTGGAAGTGGTTAATATGACGTTAGCTATTAGAGACCCTGGACGGCTGTATCTATTAGCAAAAGTTGATTATATAGATATATATATATATATATATATATATATATATATATATATATATATATATATATATATATATATATATATATATGTGTGTGTGTATGTATGTATGTATGTATAAGTGGCCATATGTGTCTATGTTTATGTTCCAGCATAACTCCGAAACGCATTGAGCAATTTCAAGCAAACTTGGTGTACATGTGACTTACTATCCGGAAAAGAATACTTGTGGGGGTAGAACATCACTGGCACCAAAAGGGTTGGGGGTGGGAAGGGACGAAAAGGAAAAGTAAGATTAGAAAATGAGAATATGAGCGTCTTGTAAAGTGAGCAAAATAAAACGGTAACTAGAATTTCGTATAGTAATACTGATTGTGTGTGGGAAGGATAAGAGAGGAACCCGCCATAATGTCAAAACATGTGTACATTGAAACGATTCTGGTCGAGAATATTTGAAGACTGTAATGAGGAAATAAGATAATTATAAAAAAGTGAGGACAGTGAAATAACCTGGAACCTTACCTAGGTCTTCAATCTCAGACTATTGCCAGCTCTTCCTTGGCCTACAGTTCGCACTTCGGTAAAAGGTGCTGATATATCTCCCAGATAGATCGTCAATGAAGCAAATAAATATTCAGACAGAGAGATAAGAAATAAGAGATCAAAGTCACATGTAGTAAAAGAATACTGCGGACTTTTCTTACTGGCTCTAATTGGAAGGAAGTTGAGTATTAGGTTATAATAAAGAATAATTTTACCGTTTTAAACTTTCAATATCAAATGCCGGATGAAAGCTTTTTATCTACCTCTGAATTTCATTTCTAAGAAATAGTTTGGGCGTTTTCAAACAAAAATCAAAAGGAGATAAAAAATATTGATGAATACAATCTGTGAAGTAAGGTTTCTTGAGAAGCCAGGAACCTAAGCTGGATATTGCAGTCTGGCTGTATGAGCCTGTAGTCTGTTTTGTGTGTTTCTGAACTGTCTCTTGATAGCAACTGGGTAGATGCTGAGAACTACTGACGAGCGCTAAAGAGAGAGAGAGAGAGAGAGAGAGAGAGAGAGAGAGAGAGAGAGAGAGAGAGAGAGAGAGAGAGAGAGAGAGAGAAATAATTTTAATTCTGTTTCAACACTTACTTACAGACTAGCCTATCTCTTGCCATACGTCTCCACGATCCTCTGTGCGTTGTAGTGTTCTGCTCGGTTTTTAAAATTCCTTGTTACTTTAGATTTTATTTCTGCACAACATTCAGGGTTTCCTCCAGCTACCAGAGAGCGCGGTGTTGTTACCATGTGTGTAGAAATGGTGAAAATGTCCCGTTGTTTCGAAGTTTATCTCCGGTCTTTGATTATTATGATTCTGTATAGAAATCAATTATTTTTTAACCCTTGCAACAAAGGCTGGTTTCTTGAATTATAATAACGAGAATTATACCTAATTCCATTATTAAAAATATGGTTTTTCGGCCTTTATTTCTTTAGATCAATTATTCCATTGTCACTCTAAACGTCCCACTTATGCTTGATGAATCTCGCTGTTCCTCCTGCACAGAGCCATATTTCATACCTTGTCAGGTAACACCGCCTGGTAACAGATGTCTTCCTTTGTCTATACGCTGAAGTTCTGAAACAAACGTCCTTTATGGCACTGATATGGATGATAGAGGTCCAAGGGTTCATGAAAGTGTTTGCACAGTTTTGGAAGAGGAAGGATAATGGAAGGTCAAAATGAAACGAACTTCAGGCAGTCTTATCCCTGAACATGGTCTGCCACTTTTACGTTGTCCACGCTGTCTTCTGTAGAAAATTTCGCCGTTTTTATGTTATTCCCGTTATTTATTATTAATAATTTGGGTTATGATTTCTTCGGTCTTTGAAGGGATGTTATCAATAATTTAGCCCTTCAGTTGACCCACGATGCTGCTAAAAACGTAATAAGTTTAGGGAATTGTTTTCTTGTTCATTACCATTTAAAGTTTCTGTTGGATATGTTTTCTTATGCTGAGAGGACAATTATTCTTTCGCCTCTCCTCCCCCAGTATTTTTAGTCTGCACACGCTGAGAATATATCTGACGAACAGTTCAAACAATTTGAGACTATTTCTTAAACCTAAGATTTGCCTCTTATATCATTGTTATTCAGAAACAACCGCGATGATCTCGAGGGACACCGTTTAGCCAGGCACGATGCAGCTCTCTCTGCTCGCTCTCACAGCCTCGCTTTCAAATGAAATGTCAGTCGAAACTGAATTCAAATGACCAATTTCTCGATTCCTTAAGACTAATTGCAACTCGCACTGAGTGCCCTCACCTCCTGATTTCCCAACTTGAAACTGCATTGAGTGATCTGGTGGAAAACTGAAAGACATTAAACGGCTGATGTTATGAACGGGACCTTTGTCAATAGCCCAAAAAATAATGCAAATCTGCAAGACCGGAATAAGTTAGTGACTTATGGTAAAAGTCAACGGCAGTCCCGTACCATCAAAGGGCGTTTTGGGACACGTCTTGTACAGAGACGGGTATAATAAACCAGGCCACGGAATTTGAAGAAGGGCGGCAAGCTCCTTCCTTTCTTCCTTGCATTTCTTGCAACCAAATGTCGGCAGCTGTTTACAGGTTGGTGGACTGGGTGAGCCACAAGTGGCAATCGAACTTCCGGCCTCGCGGTTGCCATGTAACGCTGTACCTCTGTGATAACATTCCTAAAAGAATGATAGACGGCCTGCTTAGAAGGGTTTGCATTGGGTAAAGAAAAGATACCGCCTAACTGCCTCTTCAACTGAAAAGATTTTTGCGCTAATGAAGGCCTGAAATGGTTAAAATAAAGCAAAATAAACAAAAATCGTGTTAGAATCATCAGTACAATTTTAAATGCCTTCCTTAGGCAACCTACGTTTCGAGTCACAGTTGAATTGACACACCAAGTGCGTGTCAATATTTACGTCAAGAATGCTAACGATTTAGTGTCTGAGGTAAGACGTCAATAAAAAGCTTCATTTCATTCCATAAACTGTCTTACGCGAACGCGGCTGCCATAACAAACTTACCGAGCCTCAGAATTCAAGGATGACTGCCTGAGAGGTAATTTTATTACATGGCTCTACTCCTAAGAAAACGTTCCTTTAATAATTTGCTGAGTTGTTCATCAAGAGCTAGATTTGAGAGAGAGAGAGAGAGAGAGAGAGAGAGAGAGAGAGAGAGAGAGAGAGTGCATCGTTGTAACAGGTAACCAAGTTTGATAAAACTGACAAGCGAGAGAATCAGACAAAGATGACGACAAGGCCTTGAAGGAGGGGCGTCGCGAAGACAAAGGCAGAGGAGGAAAGGAGAGAAGCGCCCTGGAAGCTGCTACAAAGTTCGGAGAGACGAGAGAGCCTTTTGATCTAAGGCCAACAGAAGATGCGTTGAGGCAAGCATGTTCCACCAGACGGTAATTTGCATGTCTTTGGACAGCTTTTGCTTCTCTAATTTGATCTTGGTCCAAATAACCCGACCGAGAAGATCATCAAAGAGGAATTTCTTACTACTTGCCTATGAAAATATGCAGTCTTCTTCTTCTTCTTCTTCTTCTTCTTCTTCTTCTTCTTATTATTATTATTATTATTATTATTATTATTATTATTATTATTATTATTATTATTATTATTATTATTATTAATTTATGGCAGGTATATATTTAGCCACCTAAATGATGACTTTTCCGTTTCTCGTATTTGTTATGATAATCGTATTATTTCATCGCTACTACTGTTGTTATTAATATAACCATTTCTTTATATTTTTTTATAATATTATTATAAATCATTCTCTTCTGTATCTCTTAATGTTGTTGTCGTCATTACCTTAACGACAATCACAGTCTTCTATTACATTTTTATCCTCATTACATCTCTTCTACTCAAATCCTGCATCATTCAGCGCACTAATCATAACGATCTACGTTCTCTCTTCTACGACGACCTTTGCTGCTACTCGGCAAGAACTTGTACCACCAGAGAGGCGCCTCCCGCACGCGAAATTTCCCAGAAATTTGGATTCATCTTCGTTGTTGCTTCTTCTTTTCTACTTCATTTTACGACGAAGACCTTCTTTTTGCTCTCCCGACGAATGCTCATCCCCCGCATGGAGAATAGAAGCCGACGACAAATGCGTCCGCAAGGCAAGAGGCACCGGCGGAACATTAACAAGCGGACTCCTCCAGTAATGACGGTCAACTCTTAAACGGAAGTTCTTTATTAGTGGATTATTTACTCTTTTATCAAGAGTTGATGTTTTAAGCAGAGCCTCCAGACAGTTTTTTCCAGGCATTTTCATTAACTGCACTCAATAATTGATAGCTAACTTGGAATATATAAATAAAAATCCAGAAGTTTTTCATTCTCTTAAGAACAATATTTCGTATTTTTTCTTACAGATACAAACCTCATATTTTTCAAACTGGGGTTATATGATCATTTTTATCAAGTTCTGTGCAGCAGTGAGTCGCTAAAGGGAATGACGACAGAATTAATTCGCTGAATAGCCAGCTTATTTGTTGACCGAAATTATTTGTTTACCAAAAATTCATGACTGTTGTTTGCCCGATTGTTGAAAACGTTTCCTCGTTGGTTGTTGTTCCTTTTTTATAAATCGCTTGTGTCTAGCTGACTTACTCACGTGTAAGAAAGAGCCGATCTTATGAGTGTCAAATCAGTGCGAATGTAAGGCAACCAGTCAGTCCTTCACAGTGAATTCCAGGTAATGGGTTGCAAGTGAGAGGAAGCGAAGTCCTTCGATATGCGCGCAATCGTCGGATTCATCTTTCTGTAGTAAGTTGTTACGTTTAGAAATGTGTCTGCGGACTGTCACTCGATGGGCCGGAGTTCAGTTCCCCCGGCAGGCTGATGAAGAGTTAGAGAAATTTATTTCTGGTGATAGAAATTCATTTCTCGCTATAATGTGGTTCGGATTCCACAATAAGCTGTAGGTCCCGTTGCTAAGTAACCAATTGGTTCTTAGCCACGTAAAATAAGTCTAATCCTTCGGGCCAGCCCTAGGAGAGCTGTTAATCAGCTCAGTGGTCTGGTAAAACTAAGGTATACTTTTTTTAACTTGTAGCGGCAAGGTTCATTTTAACTCCGAAAGTTACGTGAAAATTAAATATTCAAGTGACTCGCTTTTCCTGCCATACATTTTTGAGAAACTGTCACAGAATATTTTCGATATTCCACAAAACGGTGTTACCCTCCCTATTCTATAAACTTATTAGCTAAGTCAGTGGCATAGCGTGAGCATTGTGAATGATGATAAAAACAATTTTCGTGTTACATGTCAGTAATGATCTTGTGTGCACATGTAAGACGTCACACCTGATTCTCTTTTGTAGTCTTGTTCGTATTCAGGTACCGGATTGTTGCAAGATTTTGTGCATCGCATGACATCCCGCCTCTCAGTATTCGTGTAAATACCATTCCTTATGTTTACGCTTTTGTCCTCTGGAAGTCATCGCGTGTGTATGCGTCAGAAGTTATGTCGCCATAACTCTCACTGATCAGAAGCCTTCTCGTTTTCTGCCTGGTTGTTATGGGTTTCTGATGTAATCTGCACTTTGGTTTTCTTGATTCGCCGGATGTAATCCTGACAGTTTGGAAGATGTGATTGGCTGCTCTGGGGAGACGGAAGAAAGTACTCCTTTCTGTCTGCCTGTCTGCCGTCAATCATGACTTGAAGAATAAGTACTTCGAGTGAGGTACGTTTATTGTTCAATACAATTATCTGTTTCAGTTAATAAATCAATGAGTGAATGAAGATAAATAAATAGATAAAGGTATTTATCCACACACGTGCATATACAGCCAAAGCCACTGTCTAGCGTTGTTTCTAAACATGGCACCGGTTCGAATCCTTCCGGAGACGAAGCTATAGTGAATCGGATGTTAAACAATATTTGTGGCTTGATAAAAATTCACACAAGTATGTGAAATACACACACACACACACACACACACACACACACACACATATATATATATATATATATATATATATATATATATATATATATATATATATATATATATATATATATATATATATACATTATACAGATAGATAGATAGATAAGTAGATAGCTATAATAAACAGACGTACACCCATTCGTACGTTTAGTTAAAGGAATGTCTGAAAAAGATTTGTCCGTTGTCTGATTTTGAGTAATGAGCTTTCGGGAATTCAGCGCTAAGCAAGACCGTGACAGAAGGCAGATAGAGTGGTTGAACGGCAAGATTGAAGAAAGGAAGCGGGAATGGAGGCAGAGGAAAAGGCTAAAGAATGGGTGCAGGCAAGGGACGAAGGGATGCAGCAAACACCCTATAGTAATTAATGGCTACAGAAATCATTAGCGAGGTGTATCGGCGGCACTACCCCCACGGGGGATTTGTTCGTTGCACAAATTACAATATTCAGGCAGAGATAACTTTGAGATGAATTTCTGTGATTTATGGATATGACTGTTTTCCTTGTGGTCGTGAGTCTCTAGGTGATCAGTTGCGTCATATTCAGTGACTCGCAGAAACCTGTGATAATTATATTGATTCCATTTTTTTCTTGCAATCTAAAACCATGTTTGAGATTGTATCTTTTCCGATTGAGAATTGCAACCATCTTTTGATGTACTGTAGGGTGCAGCGACAGCGACAGCGACAGACTCTCTTTCTGTTTCAGCCACGTGCTTTCTGCCTTTATGTAACAAAATGAACCTCTTCTTGCCTGCGCTCCAATTCTCCCTTCGTGTGCGTCACTGCATATCTTCAGAATGAAGAGGGATGCTGCAAGCGACCTTAGCAAAACCTGAAGTTATTTTCTGTTGCGATCAAATGACATTTCCTGACCTTGAGCCTTTGGACATTGGAAATCTCCCCCTTCCTTTGTGTTCTCAGTCCTCAGGACTCTGTATGAGACCTGAAGTCTTTTACTCCCTCTGCATGACTTCAAAAGCTGAGCTTCATAGTGCTGAATCAGTGTTGGGTGTTGCTTGGTGTATTAGAACATCAATATTACATATAAGCTCACGACCGGGCGATTAAAGGCAAGCTTCCGTATAGTATACGCGCCTTACACTAGGTCATTAGCATCGACTCCTTCAACTGCTGGGGTTTGAGAATGTCAAATTTTAACCATTATGAGAATATTAATTTATCTGATAGAGAGAGACAGAGAGAGAGAGAGAAACTACTTTGTTGATGATAAAATCAGGGTAAAATCTTATCTCTCACACACACACATATATATATATATATATATATATATATATATATATATATATATATATATATATATACATATACACATATATATATATATATATATACACACACACACACATATATATATATATATATATATATATATATATATATATATATATGTGTGTGTGTGTGTGTGTGTGTGTGTGTGTGTGTGTGTATGTATATATGTACAGACAGATAGATAGATAGTTCGATAGATAAAGAAGGTTATTCGTGTATAATGAAAATTGTTACCAGTCCAAAGTTACTGATCCTTTAAGCCAATGACAGTATATGAAACCATATTATCGCAGTCATTTCCTGGACAGCATTTCCGTTTCTACTGTACATTTGCCACAGAGCCTTCCTGACATGTCCCCTGGGATATAAAAGAAGACCCATAACATGGACTTCTCTATGAAATGAATAAAAAAAAACTTCGGTTTTGTTCATCTGGATTGCCTAAACCATTTTCTTGACGAGGTTACTGCAGCATGAGCTACGTATGAATTGCAGCCATTTTTGTTATTTGACTTCAACGTTTAGACAGGTAAAATTTGGTAAGTTAATTTATTACTTTTGAATCAGAGGTCTCTCCCTCTTCAAGTATGCTGTCAACCACCTTCACCCTTTGTCGCTTTGCTTTGTCTCCGTTAATTTCACATTTCATTTCTAATACAGATGCTGTGTGATGCTCGTAGTCATTTAGCGAGTCTGTCAATGACTTGCAAACAAGTATCAATTATTTTGCATAAATAGGCATAAATACATACGAGTATGTATGTGTGTAAGTATGGATGTATGTTTGCATGTAAAATTACAATTCGGTCATGCAACAAGTTCTCTGTCTCACCGAGATAGTGTCAAACAATAAGTACAGGTCTTGTATCATTTTTTCCAGCAATGTTACCACGCCACCATAGAAGGCTGCATCTTGAGCTTCCACACAGATGACGGATGACTTCTTTATTATTTAGGTATCCATTCAGTCTGGGCAAGGAAGGAAAGAGGCCGGGTGAGAAAGGGGCATGAGAGCATGAGAGCATGAGACCACTTTGTGAGAACTACTGTACAGTTGGCTGCCTCATCCAATGGAGTGGGTCTGTTGCCCTGGAGGGAAAGCAGCCCTCTGCGTTTCACCTTGATTAGTTTTCGCCTGTCGAAATTCTAAAGACTAATTTTTACCTTATATCATTTGGCCGTTTTCTAAATATTGTTATGATAACATCCTTAGAATTCTATAATACAGAGACCGTTACCCTGCTTATAGATATTGTTTGCACGAGTTTTTAATATGGTGGAGAACCATGGAACGTCCATGAGCTGTACTGAATCTCTGATTAAAGTTCAAAGTGGCGACCTTATTATTCAACCGGGGTTACTGTTCTTCGGGATCAATTGTCTGGATCAGGCTGGAAACGAGTCAGGCGTATCTTGGAAGTT
>NC_089796.1:37554163-37574163 GCF_040412425.1 Macrobrachium rosenbergii | reverse complement strand
AAGGTTGTTTGTGATGTTCAGCTGTTGTCTGTCATCCTGGCAATGCGCCCCGCCCAGTTCCACTGGAGCTTACTGATGGTTTCAAGGATATCCTTTACTTTAATTTCTGACGTATCCATTTAGCTGTTTTTCTATCCTTCCAAGTTAGATCTAGCATAATTCTCTCATGTGCCCTCTGCATTGTTCGTAATTTAAGGGAAAGCTTTTTTGTTAGATTCCAAGTTTCGGCCCCATAGGTGACAGTGGGGGGAGGATACTTTCCTTTTCAGAAAGGCATCTTCTTATTTTTAAGATGGCTCTTAAGCCTGCCAACCGAGGGATATTTCTTTTTTTATTTCGCTCTCTTTGGAGGCGTCATGTAGTGAGATTCGTTGTCCAAGGTAGTTGTAGTGGTCCAATTCCTCTATTTGTTGATTTTCAATTTTAAGTGTGTCATCTGCATTTGCAGTGTATTTATTGGTCATGACTTTGGTCTTACGGAAGTTCATGTGGAGGCCTACTGATTTGCTTGCTTCATTTAGCTCTGTGAGAATTTGTTGAAGCTCTTCTTTGGTGGGGGCAACGATAATACGTATACAAAGGTCACTGAACACCAACTCAAACACAAAGGTGACTTAGGTATTCTCCATCTATTCTTATTTCTTTTTCTTGCCAGTTGTGTTGTCGGAAAGCTCTCTCCAGGCAGGCAGTAAACAGTTTGGGTGAGCTTGTGTCACCTTGTCTGACTCCTCTCTTGAGTTGGAATGGTTCTGAGTCCTTGTGGAGGCGAATGAATGATGTTGCATGGTCATAGATGTGACAGAGGACATTGATGCAAACTGAGTCAACTCCCTGTTCTTCCAGCGCTGACATGACCTCCTCAGTTTCGACCGACCGAGTCAAATGTTACTACTAGTGGGATTTTATATTCGTTTGTTTTCTCAATGATCTGGTTTACTGTTTGTAGATGGTCAGTTGTGGAGTAGCCTCTTCTAAAGCCTGCTTGTTACCTTGGCTGATTTACATCAAGCTTACCTGCCATTCGATTAGCGATAACTCTGGTGAAGATCTTATAAATAACATTAAGGAGGCTGATTGGCCGTTGGTTGTTCATGTCCCTGGGGTCGTTTCTTTTGTAGAGTAGAATGAGGATGGCTTTATTCCACTCTTCTGGCGTTTTGCTCTTCTTCAAACATTCATTGAATAGGCTCAACAGCATCTGTTATTAGGTCCAATATGATGTTATCTGGTCCCGGTGCTTTCCCCTTCCTCATTTCCTTGATAACAAGTCGCACCTCGCATGCTGCGATCTCTGGAAAGTCATGAGATAGGTGTTGATTTTCTCTTTCGTGAAGACGGTAACGGGGTCTTTCTGAGGAGTAAAGCTTTTGGTAGTACTCTCTTGCTTGCTTAACTATTCCGTCACGGTTGGTTGTAAGGGGTCCGTCTTCTTCTAGCACCCCAGTGAATTGCAGCTTCCCTTGGCTGAGTTTTCTTTTTTACTGTTTTAAACCCTCTGCCCTGTTTAATGACATCTTCAATTATTTCTGTTCTTCTATGGCGAAGGTCTTCTCGTTGCTTTTTCTGTATAGTGTTGTTTAGTTCTGTTGCTTCAGTTTTCTCCCGCACTGTTGATGGGGCTTGAGATTTCTACGTTTTTTTCACGAGCTTCTTTGTCTCTTCAGAGAATTTGCTGTTGTCAGAGGGCTTTCTGTCCTGGAACTTCTTTGCTACTTCTTTCAATGGGATAATGATATTATTATTCAAGTTTTCAAGATCATTTTCATTACTGTTTTGGTCTTCTAAATTTTCAAGAATCTCTGAAATGTAGATTTGAGAGCTTCAGGTATTTTGATATGTTCTGGTCTTGAGAAGAATAGTCTTTGTCTTTCTTGTTGGTGTTGATTTGGACTTTGCATCTTACCATCCTGTGATCACTGCCTACGTTGACTTGGTTCAGGACATCAGCATTTTTAATTATACTATGTTTGTCTACAAGTATGTGGTCTACTTCATTTCGTGTTTCATGGTTTGGGCTTCGCCATGTCCATCTCTTGTTTTAACTCTTTTGAAAGAATGTGTTCATGATCTTGAAGTCATGTGCTACAGCAAAATTAATCAAGTCATCTCCCCTCTCATTTCTCTCTCCATATCCAAATTTGCCAACACAATCTTCATTCCCTTGTCCAATTTTAGCATTAAAATCCCCCATTATGATGTTGTAATGGGCTTTGTTATTATTTAGAGTGGTATATAGGTCATCATAAAAGTTATCCAGTTCCTCCTGGGATGACACTGATGTGGGAGCATATACCTGTATGATTGCTAGTCTGTACCGCTTTGAAATTCTAAGTGTGACACTACTGTAGCTACTCTGTCAGATGTGGTTGTGAACTTCTCAATGTTGCTCTGTAAGTTTTTGTTTATTAGAAATCCATCACTATTTTGTTTGCTTTCTTTCTTTGCCACTGTTGTAAAACAGGTGTCCGCTTTTAAGCATTTGGATTTTCTCACCAGGTCTTCTCATCCCAGAGATTCAAGTAATGTCCCAATTGATGTTATTAATCTGTTTCAAGGCTGTTCAGGTGTTTCTCTTCAGAGAGGGTTCTTACATTGTATGTAGCAATGTTGAGCACTATTTTGGGATGGGTAGTTGCTTGTACAGCACACAGTCCCTAGCCAAATCAGATTGCGTGGTTGAGCCTTGATTTAAATCCGCTGACCCAACAGGAACGGCCGAATTTCGTCTCTGGTTGTTACTCATTAGGGGAGAGTGTGGGCCATCATACCCTGCCGCGCTGGCCCTTGGCGAGTTGGCGGGGGAAGAGACAGCGAGAAGTGAATTTTGATAAGGGATTGGACAGAAAATATAGAGGGGTGAAAGAAATGAGGGGACAGTATGAGAGATAAAGATTTGACTCGGACCGAAGGACCGTCAAAACCCTTTTGATATCGATATCAGATAATATCTACCTATATTATAGATAATAAATGTATGTATATATATATATGTATGGATATATATATATATATATATATATATATATATATATATATATATATATATATATATATATATATATATATATATATATATATATATATATATATCATAAAAACTTGGACTATACATAACCTGATAAAATAAAAGTTTATCCTGATTACTTTCATAGGTGTTGGACAGAAGCCATATAAAAGACACTCGATTAAAGAACTGCCAGGTGAGATTTTTTCAGTTATTTCCGTTCACCACTTGCAGCATACACTCAAATACGTACTGTCCGTCCACTAGTGATAACGTATATTGTTTTCCTCTAGCTTTAATTTTTTTTTTATTCGCGTTTGCCCGAATTATGTTTCTCTGCTGCCTTATGTGTCTGTAATTAACTAGGTAACCTCCTGAGCAAGAACATCCCAGTGATATTCAGAGCTTTATTGCATCTTAGTAACTGGAAATTTAGTGTATATCCTTTATGAATACAATATTAAAATAAATACATTACCACAACTATCCTGAACAATCTCTAAACATATGCAATTAAACTGTTGTAAAATCTTCACTGGTACTTGCACTTGTGTTTATGGTCACATTTGTTTGATTAACCGTTTCCGTTAATAATGTAATGATAATGATCAATATTCACGTTTGGGATAAGCTGTATATCTCACAACACATACCAACGTCCATGGGCATATGTATTATGTTATGAACTAATTATTCATATTATAAATGACAGATTTGAAATAGAGCATTGAAGAGTTACCCCTTCGCTCAGATGGCATGGCAATGTTCCCAAGGCTTTGATCCCTAGACCTTGCACTAGTGTCCCAGCTTACTCGAGTTCACCAAGTGGTACCTGCGATCTTGAAGAAACATCGAGAGGCATTACCAATTAGATGAGGCAACCAGTGAAATACATAATTTTGGGAGAATGCTGATTTTCATTTGCCTACTGGTTTCAATCCCTAACGAATCTTTTACGTCGTCTGTATCCCCTGCCGCACAAACTTGCAAGGTCAAGTCCTTCAACTCGGTTACTGAGCAATGAGGGCGAAAAGGAGCCATTTAAAATAAAAACGTACGATGTAAAATGACGACACTCTTTGGTGCGTGAATTTTGGACTTGCACGACACATGCATTTACAGAAATACTCATAATTCAACGTAATAATCTACCATCTTTTTTTCCCAATTTCCCGTAATCTTTCACATCTGTGTCAAAAGCTGCTCCTAACTTCCTTTCCTTAATAAAACAAGAGTCGTCAATCCATTATAGAGGTTAGGTCAAACAGGGGATTGATCATATTTGAGTCCCTTCGTTAGCCGTAAATATTCGTTCGGTAAAAAGGCGTTTAAAATGAATTTCAAGCTAAACCACGATAAAAAAAAAAAAAAAAATGATGCTACCGCGAATGTTAATATTTGGTCTCAAGCAGAGTCATGTCGTTTCATATTTGAAATAAATTCTGCTGAGACAATCCGGAAAGAAAGCCGCTCCTGATTTGCTGACCAGATTCAGCTCCAGTCCCGACTCTTTTCAGTTGTGCCCAGAATTAACAGGATAATTATTGGTTTTCATAAGGGCATAGGCTAGATATAATATTTGATATTTTATAAGGGAACTATAGATGCAAACAGATTTCTTTGTACTTGTAGGGAAGTTGGCATTATTATTATTAGTACCAAGAAAACCCAGAATCCATCAGCTGGTGAGTAAGAAGACGTCCTAGAAAGACAAACCGTTAGAACTCTAATTCTACGGATTTGCAACACCAGGTTTCAGTGACCTGCTCTTTTTTTTTTTTAATAAGAATAAAACTCTGCTGTATAAAACACTGTTTAAATCCACCGAAATATGAACATTGGCCAATTATTTACGTGCAAGAAAATCCAATTAAAAGAAAAATTTAAAAATTCAATATAAAATCAATTCGTACAATGTAGCAATCCTTTTCAACAAAACGTGCTTGAGAGAGGGTCTTCTTTCTTCCTATATTATTATTATTATTATTATTATTATTATTATTATTATTATTATTATTATTATTATTATTATTATTATTATTAAATGAAATGAACAAGCATTCACATATAACATTCCTAAAATCCCATTAACTTGCAAAGGAAACTCCATGTAATCGAACGAGCATGTCTGGAAACGACAAGATGAAATTAACAAAGATATTAATAGCTTTGGCCAACTGGTCTAAAGGTTTGATTAGCATGTCAGCAAACCTGCCGTCAAGAAATCGGAAGTACTGTTGACGGGGAGGAAGACTGAAAACATAGTTCACTGGTAAAAATTAATGTTAGGGGACGATAACGAAGCCTTCAGGGTAACCGGCACTAGCATATAGCGCCAATGAAAGTCCTACGTTTACATAGAGCTCATGAAAGATGACCGAACGGAATACCGCTCGGTGATGTTCTGACTCATAATACCATTCTTATGAAAAACGATGCAACTTCGAATAATTTTATGCAATAGTTAAATATCTTGGGAGGCTGCAGACCGGAAAGAAGTGTTGCAGCTAATGCCACCTCCGATATTGGGTTTAGTATGAGTGGACCTCACTGGTGTGCAGTACGTGCATTACCAATGGGTGTTCCAGTGTCCCTTTGGCCCCTAGTTGCATTCACTTTCCAGCCATTTACTTTTACATCCATTCCCGATTTTGTTTTCCATCTTTATGTTCAATATCTTGTTGTCCAATCTTTCCAACTCCCTCTTTTCACTGCAATGACTGCTGAATGACTGAAAGTGTCCCAGTACTTGGCTTTGTAGATGAAATTTCATGACTGACTGAGTCATTCAGTAATAACAATCATCTCTTTACTTATGGAAGTGTTGCAAACAATGGCTAGTCTTCTGTAAACCATATGCCTACAGAAATCAATTAGTTATTTGCGTTTGTTGTTTAGAGCTTCGTTACATCTAAAATAACCTTGGCAATGGATATAAGGCCTGACTTATGCACTGATTTCAGCTTTTCCTTTGACCAGTTAAGCCCAAAACTCTGTAAGTTTGCAGCCTGTGTCCAGGTAAAATAAGAAGGAATTGTAACATTATTCACTTAAGGATTTGTAACATTATTCAGCTGAGTATTTCATAAGGGAATAGTAGTTCACCCCCTCCTAGAATAAAGAATATTGGTTTTGATATTAAAGGTCACGGACAAAGGCGGCCTCAATTACATAGATTAATTAAATGAATATTGGAGATGTGCACATACTTCATCCTAGGCCAAAAGGAGTTTATTAAAATAATCTTAGTAAAGTATATTTGTAATCAAATTGCAGGCAACTAAATAATTTTGTAATAATATGTGCTTCAGACTTCTTGATACGTCCACTGTGCTGTAGGCTGGTAGAGACTGACGGCTTTACCTTTCATCAATACTGTAGACTGGTAGAGGGCTTTGCTTGCACGGTTTCATAGATTTCTCTAAACTTTGGCATTATCATCTAAGTTTCAAATATGATCACGGACCTGTCCCTGACCATTCCTGCTAAACTCTATTTCACTGAGCCAAGATTTTCCTACTTAGAATCTCGAGATAAACCATGGAATGCGGTGCTCTCTAGGCATTACTTAAGGTTCTTTGCAGCGTCCCTTAGGCGCCTAGCTGCATCCCCTTTCATTCCTTTTAAGTTCATATTCTCTTTCTTCCATGTTACTTTCCACCCTCTCCTAACAATTGATTCATAGCGCAACTTTGAGGTTTTGTTGCACCTTTAAACCTTTTTGCTCTCAATTTCCGTTTCAGCCCTGAATGATCCCATAGGTCCCAGCTCTTGGCCTTGGAGCTAAATTCTATTTTCTGTTCTAAACCATAGAAAAAAACTAATGTAAACAATTTAGGTATTCAACTCTTCAATTTTGATACACCTGCTTATGTAAAACAAAAATAAGAATTATTCATATTTGAACTGCATGGTATGTAACGTCTTTCCGTTCGTCCACAGTCGTAAAATATTTATTTTTATGTAATTTAGATTATGTATTATAAGTGTGGCTGAGGATTATAGCTGTGGAGACACCACCTTACATTATTTCATAAAATGTGTTCAAAGCGTGTGGACGCCATTTCTAAAATGAAGTGAGTAAAATAGCCAGCTATAATCACATTAATTTATGTTTACTGTAATGACAGAAGCCTGTTTCACTGAGTTGAGCTTTCGTTAAGGATTCTTTATTCAACCTCTAGAGAACTTAGTGTTAGGTATACTTAGTTACTAACTTCTATTTTGGCTGTATGTCCATGTCAAAAAAAGAAAAAAGTTAACTTTATTGCTGGCACATTTGTGATTCAGATGCGGCAGTTCTTCCTCTGATTTAAAATGTATTTGTCTGTAAATTAAAATGAGTGTCGTAATGGGTGTAATACCAGCATACACAAATTATTTACTTAATGTTGGAATGTATGACAAATCATAAATGGTTAAAGGTTTTTATTGAAACGCCAGGGTTCTTAATAGCTGAACAATACTGTAGTCTAATCGAAGACTTGATAACTTCGCAACACTTTAGGGTGCTATAAGAGTAAGCTACTTTAAAATTATAGATTTGCAGAGGACGTAAAACTTTTACACTACTGCTAAGAGGCCTAGAATCTCATTTGCACTCTACTGCAGTTTTCTAAAATTCAAGCGCAATCGTGAATCGTTCTCCAAACGATTTCTTTCGAATGGTTTTTCACGGAACAAAGAATGCACTGTTGGTGGAATCTACAAGTAAACCCTAAACAATAAGAAAAATAACTAGTACAAATGTCTTTCAGACATGACGTGTGTTTTCATGAAAGAAAATAGTTGCTAAAAGTTTAACTGTATTTTAGGTAAAAATGTGTTCTTGGTAATTCATAGTTGAGGATTTTGTAGTTGATCATGTATCGTTACCGTTATAAATACATTTCTGCATTTAAGTTCAGCGTCAACAGATCCGTCGTTGATCGCTTCCTGCGACGCCATTGTTTATCAATTTCTTAAATAACGTTGGAAATATGCGCTCGTTTCAACCACTTTCAGGGAGAATCAAGTAAAACAACTGAGCTGGCTGACAATAATCTCCGCAAAATATTTGTATTTAAATGTGAATAATTCCAGAATCACCAGCGCTTAATCCTACTTCATTTATGGGAGAGACGCGAAGGTACTGGAATGGAGGGGGACGGGTATTTTGGGGTGAGTTAACTCATATCGCGTGAGCCTATAATTGTTTACCATTAATTAATTATACATCGCAGATTCATCAATCAGCCAGTCAATTTATCTCTCATTATTAATTTTTCCCCATTCTGTGCACTGCCGTCATTTGTCAGACTTTGGCCGCTCAGCTGCAATGATATATTGCGACTGGTTTCAAGACTTTATCAATATATGCCTGGTGTTCGTGTGCATGTGAAAAATGTGATACATATTCAGGTTCACGTACACACACAACAACATGCACAGTATATATATATATATATATATATATATATATATATATATATATATATATATATATATATATATATATATATATATATATATATGCGTGTGTGTGTGTATGTTGAAACTAGGAGAAGAAGAGCAAGGATTAAGGTGCACTTTATTTCAGTTGCTAGGTTTCATTGTTCCTTATTCACATTCTCACGTGCATGAAAAGACGTTCGACTTTCATGATGGCACAAAATAAAGGATACAGGTAGTTATGGGTTATGTATTCCAAACTACAATACATAAACAACTCGAGTGGCAAACGCTTTACAAGATCGCAATTTTATGCAAACCTAAAACAATCCTTGTCCGGAGCTCTGGTCCTACATCACTGATATTTGCAAGTGTGACAATAGAAGCATAATGCTCATATCCTTTTCGTTTTGAGATATGTATATGTATGTATATATATATATATATATATATATATATATATATATATATATATATATATATATATATATATATATATATATATATTAATGATAAATAATATTGCCAAGACCAGGAAGAACATTCTTTATTGTACGAGCTTTGAGGTATAAAACCTCATCATCAGGCTGAAAAAACCGACAAGGATGAGAATCAATAAAATTACAATAAAATGAATTGTCATAATAAATCTTCAGCAAAAATACTAACGAAATATATAAAATGAACAAGTAAATACAAACTAAAAGGGTGAGACGTAAAATAACGAAAAATTAAAAACACAAACATAAAAATATGAAAATAAAACTAAGGTGAAATGTAAACAAACTACCACTCACAAAGTAAAATATTTAACGACCTAATTGAGCACCTACTATGAAATTACACGATAGCTAGTTGAATACCAGAC
This sequence comes from Macrobrachium rosenbergii, assembly GCF_040412425.1. Taxonomy (NCBI): domain Eukaryota; kingdom Metazoa; phylum Arthropoda; class Malacostraca; order Decapoda; family Palaemonidae; genus Macrobrachium; species Macrobrachium rosenbergii. The sequence goes on along the minus strand of NC_089796.1, from coordinate 37,564,861 downwards.
GAGTTGTTGTTCAATTCCGGCTTCATCTTTTTAATAGTCAGCGACTCTGAAATTAAAAGGTCCAGTCTATTTGAACAAAAAGACAGTACCCGAAAATCCAGGTTTTATACCTCGAAAGCTCGTACAATAAAGAATGTTCTTCCTGGTCCTGGCAATATTATTTATCATTAAGGTAAGATTTCCAAGTAGCCGTCCAATTACTGAGTATATATATATATATATATATATATATATATATATATATATATATATATATATATATATATATATATATATATATATATATATATATATATATATATATATATATATATATATATATATATATATATATATATATATATGTGTGTGTGTGTGTGTGTGTGTGTGTGTGTGTGTGTGTGTGTGTGTGTGTGTTTGTGTGTGTGTGTGTGTGAAATTATAGAAAGGAAATGCAGGAGTGAGACATGTGTCTGAAAGTGTTTGCAAGAGGAGAAAGTTGCGAGTAAATGTTAGTTTGAATAAGGTTACGAAGTTAATGGGAACAAGAAAGATGTAGCCCATAAAATAATGTTGATATGGATAGTGGATCGATGGAAGCAGTTGATTCATATAGGTTTCTGGAACAGAGATAAAGGATGAGAGAAGAGGTGGGTCACAGAACAGATAAGAGCGATGAAAATAGCATAGGTATATAGAAGACTGTAAAGAAGGTAGAAATGTCCATGAAATGGAATGCATGGAGGGATTGCTGAGCAACCATCCTATATAGAAGTGAAGTGTGAATCTTTCATTTGAATGAAAGAAAAACGTATGAAACTGCTGAGACGAATCATTTGCTTATTGCAGGTGATGTAAGGACTGAAAGGATGGGTATTAAGGAGATGTGTGGGAAGGAGAAATGGCAAAGGTTCCAGCCAGAAAGGTTGGATCAGAATATTTGAAACAATTGGCCGCGTGGAAAGAACGAAGGAAGGTGAAAGAGTGCAGAGTGTGGAAGTGTCACGAGGGAAGAGGAGAGATCTGGAAAGCACTGGATAGATGGTGAAAGTGACTGATGTCCACAGCTGCTCAGTGGAAATGGGTAAATACTAAAAAATATTAATGAATGAGTCAATAAAAAAGAAACAAACTTTCCTTAACTGTACCTTCAAATATAGAAATTCAAATCCAACTGTAGTAAGCCATGACAAGACGGCAATGGCTTATCCCAATGTTTAGGTACATTTGAAACAAAGTCGGTTGAATTCATTGAGGACCACAAATTGAAATTCCTCGTAGGTATATAAAACTTTAATGCTGTTGAAGTTTTGCGCACAGAGCGTCATCAATAATTGAGTAGTTAAAGAAAATGAAAAATATTGTTGCTGTCTTGTTTTATCTTTTCCATGATCGTAGCGCATCGTGAAGTACATAATTCGCTTACATAATTCATTTCCTTAGGTAATAGGCTCTTCCATGCTTGCCATTTTTTCCCATTTACGTCTTAAGAGCAAATAATAAAAAAAGATAAGGTGGTAAAAAAGAGAGTTTTCACAATGTAGCTCTTCCTTCTTAACTGAAAACAAGGTTATGCGTAAGGTTTCCTGTTTCCTTGGCAGATAGGTAATATTCTATGGAAAAATAATCTGTTACTCCAATACTCTAATATGTTGATCCTTTTTTACTGTAGATTGTTGCATTGTGCATCGTTCCTTCTCATATTCTGTACCCTGTGCCTTCCACCATCAGTTTTCACTTTCTAGAGTCATCCCATTATTTTCTTTGAGACCCGAAGACTAGGAAGAGAAGGAGTTACGGCCCCAATAATAGAGCAGAAGACTGAAATTTTAACCCTTACTGCATTATCTCAACACTGAAGGTTAAATTTAGGGTGAAGTTCTACTAGAGATCAATTTTTTAGAACGTCAGAGTTCTTCATCATCTTACTTTTGTTGCTATTCCTATTTGTATTTTTTTTTAAATCACCACCCCTGGTTAACTGAATGTTATTTATGACCAAGTTTGTTACTCAACATGACACAAATTACATACACTTTATCGTTAAGAATTTAAGATATCGGTATCTTTATGGTAACAGCAGGAAATATTTTAAAAACACCACACCTTTTATTGTATGCAATTACACTACATGGTGAAAGCATTATATGCCTGTTATTTACATTGTATTGCCACTATAAATCAAGGATGTTATTTATCCAATTCTGCAGTGTTGGGTACTTTTATAGATCACATTCCCAAAATTTGACAACACATGCGAGTTTGAAGTGAATTTCATAAACAACCGGAATATACAGTAGTCGATGGGAATTGTATGCTATACCCGTAAGCACTTTTTCTTCTTTTTTGCTTTAAAGGAACCTCTTGATTTTCAAATATTATTCACTCATACACTTTGAATAGTAACGTGGCCATATTTTCTGAAAGGTTCATGGAAAGACCCCCCCTCTCTCTCTCTCTCTCTCTCTCTCTCTCTCTCTTCTCGGCACCAGTGACTTGTAGTTGTGACACATTGTTGTTTATGATTTATCAGGGATCAGTAAGCGTCCTCTCTCTCTCTCTCTCTCTCTCTCTCTCTCTCTCTCTCTCTCTCTCTCTCTATATATATATATATATATATATATATATATATATATATATATATATATATATATATATATATATATATATATATATATATATATATATATATATATATATATATATATATATATATATATATATATATATATATATATTTATATCTATTCATATATATATATATATATTATATATATATATATATATATATATATAATATATATATATATATATACCACATGAAAGATAAAAATTAAAGACCAGGTACCAATGAAAGGTAAAATTAAAGACTTTCGTGTATTGCGTACACTTCTTCGGGGTACAAAGTAAAATAAATAAATAGAGACATAAACAAGAAAACTTCACAAAACAAAGATCAAAGCCACTAACAAGCTAAACATCATTACTGAATGCAATCACTAGTTTGAAGAAAACAAATTGTCACATACCAAACAAAAAATACTTTAAAAATACTTAAGAACTGAAACTACAGTTAGAACAGGCTATTGCTAAAAGGTAACATTGTACTTCCCTACAATTTTATGAACAAGGTAACTTTCTAATTTAAAAAGACCCAGCTAATATTCATAAGTTGATTGTTAAAATGATTAATAAAGGCAGATTCAATCATATTTCTCTTAACAATGTGTTTACAAAAAATGATCTCAGATGAATTTTTCCAGTCTATACAATGGTTAAAATCATTCATATGTACAAATAAAGCACTTGTCAATTGGCCTGTTCGAACTGCGTAACGATGCTGTTTTAGACGATAATTTAGTTCTTTACCAGTTTGACCAAGGTATTTATTACTACACCCAGCACAAGGAATCGTGTAAATACAGCCATTAATTTGTTTTGGGAGTTACGAACAATGATATTCTGAAGTGTCCCTGAATTCTTGTAAACAACATTTATCTTGAAAATTTTCAGTAATTTTTTAATGAAACAAAGATTTACGTTATATGGAAGTGTCAAAATATTTTCTCTCACAAAAGGCTCCCTATTGTTATTGGAATAAAAAATGTTTCTAGCTTTCTGTAAATATTTGTCGATTAAAAACTTTGGGTATTTTAACATAATTCCTACGTCATAAATTTTACAAAATTCCGAGTCTAAGAATTCCGGGCTGCATGTCCTTAATGCCTTTAAAAACATGCTACAAAAAACTGAGAGTTTTACATTAACGTGGTGATCTGAATAATAGTGGACATAAGAACAGACGTTGGTAAGTTTCCTGTAAACATCAAACACAAAACTTCTATCCCTTCTATGAACCAAAAGATCTAAAAATGGTAATGAACAATTATTTTCCTCTTCAATGGTGAATTTAATAGAAGGTGCCAAATGATTTACCTTGTCCAAAAAACTGTTCAAATTTTCGCACATGGGCCAAACACAGAATATGTCATCAACGTATCGAAACCAAAAAACCCCTTAGGCAAAATAGCAGGCAATATTTTTACTCCAAAAAACTCCATATATAGGTTGCTAAGAACTGGGGAAAGGGGATTTCCCATAGCCATCACAAACTTTTGAGGGTAATAATTTACCAAACTTTTGAGGGTAATAATTTCTGTTAAAAACAAACTTGCAATCCTTAACAAATAATTTTATCAATTCCAAAATTTTGTCAGAAGCTAAAGGTAAATCATGCCTTGTTAATTCGTCAGCTAAAAAGGCCAATATATCGTCAACTGGGACATTGGTAAATAAAGAAGTTACATCAAAACTGACCATTTTAAAATCGTAATTTATGCGAGAATTACTAATTTTTTCAACAAAATCTGTATTATTCTTTATATGCGATTGGGATATGTTTCCGACAATAGGCGTGAGAATCCGAACCAACCATTTAGACAGTTTATATGAAACGCTACCAACAGAACTGATTATTGGGCGGACAGGATTACCTTTCATTTGGTTGTCTACGTATATATTTGTCACGTGCAGTTTGGTGACTTATTGCTGATATGTGTGTGTATGTGTTATAACAAATATTCCCTGCTTGACCTCTCTTCCTTGCTTTAATTGAATACAAGAAATTTATCTTTGTTAAAGGAAGAGGGCAGGCAATGTAGGAAGAAGCGAGCGGGAAGCAGCGTTTTCGATTTAGAAGTGTTTCCAAATGCCATACGCTAACTGTCGAGACATTAGCTAAGAGGGCCGTAAATCAGGGATAGGTTTTGCTAGGACAGACCCTAGAGGTACTGTTTCTACAGCCCAGTCTTCTCTGTCTTGTGTACTGGCGAGTCTATTGTCATTTCAGGTCAAGCCCTGGTAGGAGGAGTTTTGGAGCAAAGGACAAGACGATGCCCCAGCATCGGGACTCTCCATGCAGCTGCGACAGCATCAGGACTTGCCGGCTGTCGCCCAAGCATCCTTTGTTCTTTCCCTCATTTGTTCACCCCGAGGAGAAATTTGCTATTTCAACAGACCAAGGAATCTCATGCAACTGATCACTGCATTAGCTAATCTAGCGAATTGTGTATGCCTTGGGCCTGCGCAACACCCCCTTTCTTGGAGAAATTAAATCAAGTATGCGATGTTAAATTACCAAGAAATATTTAAAATGGTACGCAAATAAATGTTACATCACAAACATAAAAAAAAAAGTGAAAATATGAAGAGATTGCAAACACAAGAACACACACAATTCCACAAAAGATTTATCAATAATTTCACAAAGACAAAATTTCTGTAACTTATTATACATACCTTATAGAAGTTTGTGAAAATTTTTGTCAAATCACTTGCTGCAGCTGCTTTTCCACAAAACACACTTTTAATAAAGCGCCGTTACACTTTTCCTACTCTCAGATCTCAAAAAAAGCTAAGACTGACACCAGTGATGACCACAAATATACTACGTTAAAAGTAATCTCTTTTTAAGAACGAGAGAGAGGGGGGGGAACCAAACTGATAGGTCTCTAGAATAAGAATGAAACAGATTTCAGAATCCCAGTAGCACATGAAACAATTACATGACGTCATTAAGGCATTTTGGTTACGAGATACCAAAGGAGAAATTTCTAGAAGGAAGGTGACGTCACTCCAACAGAACATTTTGAATGCAGTCTTAAACATGGTGTAACTAATCATGACATGTAGTCTTTCTCTCAAAGCGGCATACGTGATCAGGGCCATGAATGTAACTTTGTGAAATCACTCGCATTCTTTTTGTATGGGACAAGGCTTTTACAGAAATCTTTACACGATCGAAACATACTGCAATCGGCTAATTATGATTGACGTGTTTGATAAACAAGACGAAAAACTGAGTTGATTTTGTGAACGAATCGGCAATTGTTATTCCAAACTGTCATCGCTTAACTCAAAGAAAAGCGCTCTCTCTTATCTCAACTGATGACAACTGAAATGAAACAAGTCTTCGCTGAACACACGCACGTGTTGCTCATACAACGCTACTGTTAAAATTGTATTATCAACTCTAAATTACGCTATTAAGTTATTTAAATCATTAGCTCCTTTGAGATCTGATGCCAAACTAAATACGACACTTCAGCAATTACTATCATTACATATAACACACGATAAATAAAAGAGTAAATATATCAAAATATCACATGATGTACATATTACAGGGCAACATCATGAATATATATATATATATATATATATATATATATATATATATATATATATATATATATATATATATATATATATATATATATATATATATATATATATATATATATATATATATATATATATATAAATATATATATATATATATATATTGTGATATATAATATATATATGGTAGATATATATAGGTATATAATAGATATATATATAATGCTATATGGATATATATATTATATATATATATATATATATATATAAATATATATGTATATAAGGCGAGATTGTGGTAAATACATATGGAGGTATATAATACACTAAAAGTTTTTACAGAGCAGCTACATTACATTACTAGCATTCCTTAATTATTAACTTGGATTGTGATACATTTTTCCCAGTTTCATAAAAATGTTGCTGAAATATTTTTTCATATTCGGCAAACAAAATGAACATGAGCAGCGCTGAAGATGAGTTCTTAAGATGCTATAAGAGAGACACAAAGAGAGATATCCAAGGTTTTTAGTTATTGGCAGGTAGCAAACGCCAAAGTTTGTTGTCAGTTCGTGAAGAGAAGAAGAGAACTTCAAACTGAGGTGGGACAGAAAAGAACCAGCACCCGCTGAATAAATGGGAGAAACTGAACCAGAGGTTAGGAGGAAAAGAAAACTGAAGAGAGAGAGAGAGAGAGAGAGAGAGAGAGAGAGAGAGAGAGAGAGAGAGAGAGAGAGAGAGGCAAGGAAAGCGATAAAACAGAAGTAGAAATGAAAAAGTTAATCCTTGACTCACAAAAAAAAAAAGTCGGACATTGATGAAATTTGGCTTACTGTCAGTCAGCAATAAAGATTGCCTAATGATGTAAACGCGAACTTCTTATGGATCAGAGTTGCAGATTATACTATAAATTATAATTTGTGATTATTGTATTATATGTTCATATTTCATGACTGGCGGGTCGTGTAGAGGAAAATGAACAGCTTTCAAATACTGTGACCTAAGTGAAAGAAGTACAGTTTTCGAAGACAACCAGTGATTTCATAAATACTTGATAGTTGGTCGGAAGCATTTGTCGTCGGGAACATCTCCAAGCTTTTCATAGAAGCACTTGTAAAGATTGTTGTTGCTGTTGTTGTAGGATGTTTTAATGAATATTCAACTGTTTTTCAAAGCTTATACAAGTTGATATTGCATTGCAAATAAAATCAAATACAAGGGAAAGACAAACACTCCGACCAGACTTGTTAGGAAAGCAAACGAAAGATTCATCAGGTGATGCCAAGATTTCCCTTGACATACAAAACACCTCTTTTATTTATCACGTGAAGAAGAGCCAGGAAATTTGTTGCGATTTAGAATCATATATTCCCAGAGATTAAAATGTCTTTTTGCGACCATTTTTTTCCTTGTGACAAATAGACCTACACTTTTTCATTCTCCATTTCTTTTATTTTGTTCGAGGGAGATAGAAGGGTTTTAAGACCCTGAAGCTTAAGGGGTACGTTGATGAATCGCGCGTGTGAGCGTCAGAAACTACTTCGTTATAATATGTATATGGATGTGGTTCATACGCGTAAATATATATAAAAACCAATGTGCATAGAAACTGAAAATCTAAATGTGCATAAGATTCTGTTCCTCGTTTTTCTCCTTCCTCTCTTACTCTAAGAGCCTTGAGTCTTATGCTGATGAAGACAGTTTGGTAATTTCTTAGCCGAAAATCTCCGACATTTTTCTGTAGAAGAAATGCATTTGTGAAACACTAGCACCTCGATGGCTGCTACTTTAATGAATATGACGGCAATTGTCGAGGTCAGTAAGTTACTGACCAAAGGGTCACCAGGAAGGTCTTCAGTACCGGCCGTGGTTAAGCTCAAAAGCCGCAAACCTCGATGTCGTCCGAAGGGGATTTATTAGTGACGCTTTATTGTCATACGTGAAAGCACACCCTTTTACTTGGTTCCAAAATTTCACCTTTTGGAAGTTATGTGATATTAAAGGCAAGAGAAGTGTGGCAGACTCTGTGATGGACCGGCATACACACAGAGAGGCACCGGCGATTTTATTTCAGGCTCATTCACCATTTTACTAAGTTTGACAGAAATCTCTTCAACCATGGAGGAGTTGCCATGACACTGGGGACAAACGTGAGTGACAGACATCCTCACTCAGATAGACAGATAGATGGCAACGGACAGATGATCTCCCGTCATTGCCTGTGTTTATAACGTCTGCCGTTATACCGAGTTTGAATGCTATACTCCGAACCGTGTAGGAGGAGGAGTTGTGACAAATGCTTCTGAAGAGACAGGCGGAGACGCGGAGAAAAAACAATATAGTCTCCTCTCCCGACTGTCTGAGAGACTAATAAAAGCTTGTGATGTTATATCTGTATCTAGTTATTTATGTACGTATGCACATACGCAGGTTTTGCCAAATGCTCGGCTTTTTTGTATCCGTCAACGAACAGCAAAAGAAAAAATGAAAATGTAAGGTGTGAAGCATTTCAGTATACAATTACTTTTATTCACAAGATAGAAATGAGTCATTAAAGTTCTTTTTCCCCAAGTAGGGGCCAGGCTCTGCACCTAAACGCTGAGGGATGTCTGTGTGACAAAAGACAATAAAAACCGCCATCTGATGCAGAAATTTTTTTGCGTCAGAATCCTTTTTTTTTCTCATTCGAATTTTCATGAACCGACTTTGCTTTCCCTCCGATGTTTAAGGGGAGAAGCCTCCTGCTGTCCCCTACGGCTAGAGGAGCTTTAGTTATCAATATTTTCAGTTCCCTTATTTACTTTTTCCAGTGAGACGGGAACAGAATTTCATTCAAGAATAATTAATTGATTGATTTCAAAAATGGCAGGAATAGAATTGCGTAGCTGTCAGGATTATAACAAAAGAGAGACATAAATACGAAGGAAAATTATTTAAATACTTTAAGGATATTGTTGTGATACGGTTCACGTTTGGAAAATACGAAGGAAAATTATTTAGATACTTTAAGGATATTGTTGTGATACGGTTCACGTTTGAATATGCTTTCAACTTCAATGTCAATATATATTATATATATATATATATATATATATATATATATATATATATATATATATATATATATATATATATATATATATATATATATATATATATATATATACATATACATATATATATATATATATATTTATATATATATATATATATATAAATATATATATATATATATATATATATATATATATATATATATATATATATATATATATATATATATATATATATATATATATATATGTTTGTATTCATATATATATTATTTTTATTTGTATTATATATATAGTTTATATATCATGTTTCTTTTCATCTATATATTTTTTTATTTGTCTTGCCAATAGTTTATCTCCTCTCCTTTCTTTCATCTATTTGGTGAATATCACTTGAACAGTGAGTCGTTTTTGAGTCGTATCCTGGAAACCCATTGTAGATTGTCGACCTAAGTATTGGGGAATTATGTACGTGGTGTTTATTCGACCGTGGTGGGTTGCGACCACAATAGCGCAGGGTACTGGTATAAAAGCCTGCTCCCAAATGACTCGTCAAGAACCAGAATGTTAGAACATTCTGGCGACAAGCCTTCTTCGAGTAAAAGGTAGATTTGAAGGTAGATTGTATATACTGTAGGTTACATTGATACAAGGAAAAACAAGTAAAAAATGCCTTTCCAAGGCCACCGAAAAGAGATCTATCTTTCGGTGGTCTCGGGTGAATGCTGTACGAGCCGCGGCCCATAAATCTTTACCCACGGCCCGGTGGTTGTTTATCCCATATCGTTGCTAGATGCACGGTTATGGCTAACTTTAACCTCAAATAAAATGAAAACAACTGAGGCTAGAAGGCTGAAATTTGTTATGTGTGATGACTGAAGAGTGGATGATCAACATACCAATTTGGAGCCCTCTAGTCACAGTAGTTTTTAAGATCTGAGGGCTGACAGACAGACAAAGCCGGCACAACACTTTTCTTTTACAGAAAACTAAAAAGCAGATTCTCCCTTGCAGACGTGATTACAGAAGTACAGTATAGGGAGGGAAACGATCCCCTCAGCTGATTTCCGACGCCTGATTGCTGTTCTTCGAGCTCTCTGCAAATCTTGGACTTTGAGACGTTTTGAAAAGTAGCGCGAACTTTCGAAAGTATGTGTGTTTTTTTATTGCCTTAGGAAATGCAGCTTTACAATATAGGCGGAACTGGTTTTTTACTTTTAATTTTGGAACTCCTTGATATGTGTCAAGAAAGGGTAAGTGAGATATGCAGATTAATTATAATAAGGGAATTGGGTATTAAATATTTTTAATGCACGAGGAACAGAGGATAAGAAGTAATAGAGAGAATGTATTACGATTACATAATTGCGTGAAATGCTGTGTAATTTAAACTCCAGATCAAAAAGCACTCTCCCTTATTATCCTTGAATTAGGAAAAGGAAAGAAGATGATTAGCTGTTGTGTTAGAACGATTGTGCGTATACCA
>NC_089796.1:37539163-37549163 GCF_040412425.1 Macrobrachium rosenbergii | reverse complement strand
ATATATTAACTTCTCGAGTTCTTCACACTTTTTGCATACGTCATGTATACACTTTTTGCACAAATTGTGGGATGATAGTACTAGCCCCACTCCGTTCTTTGACGTGGCAGCAACCCACCTGTGTGCGCTACCCAATATTAATTCTAACCACAGGTTACCTGTGACATAGTAAATTGTTAGGCAAAATGTTCTCGAGCGAATCCGCCCGCCTTCCATTGATCTCCTCACTGTTGCTGGGGAGCCTTTTCGCCAAAAATCCAGTTTCCATTATAAGCAAAAGCTCCAGAATAGGCAGCAGTCGCACTTGAAGAAATGCTGCTCTACCATTTGTAGTCATGGCTCCGTTCAACCACGCTGCAGATAGAAATGACAGTAACTGCTTTTAAGCATGTTGTATGTTCTTAAATCCCCTCATTTCAGGCAAATTGTCTTCTTGATACCTTTCTTCCCTTAGGCGTACAAATGGTTTCATAATTTTTTAGTGTATAAATCGCTGATTTATGACTCGGAAGCAGTACAGCATAATTAATTGATACTGATACGTTTCATCTAAACTTCGACGTAACAAGCTCATCGATTTAATTCAAATTTCAAATTGAGCAACAAAATTCTTTTGCATTTTAAATATAAATGTTTACCGAATTGTAATGCCTTTAACTAGTCCGTGGATCTGTTTTCCTTCACTCCAAAATAGTAGGCTATCACCATTCACATGTTTCACCGCTATTTACTCTTATATTTGTAACTTTTTCAAGTTTTTCACGTTATTATGAATTTATGGTAGAGTGTTACCGGATAAAATAATTGTTGTAGAGTAATCTTTGTATCCTTTACTGAAAGAGATTTCATAATCTCGCTCAGTAACTGAATGTCTTCAAATGCTGCAAATGAGGTTCCTGACAGATCTCATAAAAAAAGTGTTGAAAGTGGACAAACTTGTCTTAAAGATCTTTTTATAAGGTATTCTTTTGTATACATTCACTTTATAATTTCTATTATTATATGAGTAAAAAGTTTTAAGCCACAAGAAATCTCATGAAACTCAGGTTTTTCAGTAATTTCAAAATAAAAATAGTTAATGAATTGGGAATATTACTGCAAGGGATTGCAATAGTTTCCCTTCTCATAGATTTTAAATGAAAAAGTGGTCTGAGATGGCAGGACAGGTCTGAAGTGTAGTAACGATAAAAACTTGACGGAATCATTAGAATCCGACGGTGCCGTTTTAATCAGCAAACCACCACTAGATTTACAAAGCTTGCTTAATAAAATGCACCATGTATCTAAAGAGATGAGACGCAAAACAAATCTACGACATCAGAAGTAATGAGGACAGAATATACTCGAAGGACAAAATGATACTTAGAGAAAGGGTTATTGAGATTGAATGTTTAAAATATTTTGGAACAATGATATCTAGTCCTGGATCTCTTGAGTTGGAATTTATTGATAACCTATAGCATTCAAACAGTGAACAGGCTGAATAAATTTGTAAATCAGAAATGATTGCATACGAAGGAAAGACCACAGTCAAGTCCAGTATGACCTGTTTTGTTCTGCAACAGTGTGTAACAATGAAACCATATCCAAAAGGTTTTGTCGACTGGAGAATAAAGCTTTCAGAGGAATGTTAGGTGGTAAACTGGAGCTAGAAATGACACCTTAAGTGAAATGACAGAATTCCCATATGAAGATGAAATAATGTTGAAAAGAGAGATGGAGATGGCTGGGACATCTCTTTCACACAACCTTGGGAGAATAATTTACGCTAGTCAGGTGACCTTCTGTGGGCAATAGAAGCCTGACTTACTTGAATGAGAATTGCGAGAAGAGACTCTGGAAATGAATGGATGTTTGTGGAAGACAGAGAACAGGAAAATCATCAGTGACGCAATTTACCGGAGCCCTTTGCTGTGTAATATTTTTAAATCGTTATGAATTACAGAGCTGATTAGAACATCTCTCATTGCACTATTGTATTATTTGATACATCTTCCTGGCATTTCGAAAAATTGATTGCTTTAGAATATACTTCATCATTTCTTTCATTGCTATAGCAAGTGCATTGGATATTATGTTACTATTTCCAGTGTTACACAGGACGATTATTGTCCATCAACTTCCTCTTCCATTTCTACGAGTTTGAGTGATGTAAACTTTTTCTAAAACATCATTTCACTTAAAACACTGTTAAAAATTCCGCTCTTAAAACTCCAGTTTCTGTTGATCGCCGAGACTTCATTTAACTTGCGTGCATTCCAAAACTCTTCTCAATTTCCTATTAATATTCCATTTTCATTGTCATCTAGTCTACTTTCACACTTTCCTATAAAAATATTTAACCTCGGTTTTTAGTTGTACAATTTTCCACAATGTTTTTCTAGATATATCACATACCTACTACTCTTCAATCAACTTACTATGTATTTCCACCATAAATTGTGATAAAAACTTACCATCGAGAGCATGAATTGTTGTTTTAGCCCTTTACAAAGTTCATTTTGCATGTCATTTACACCTTGTTTTAATACTTGGAATACTGGCTACATTCTACATTGTATGTGCACCTTAGTTCGTATAATTTCCTTCTACTCTGCAACAAACAGAGCAAGCTATATTTTTTATCTAAAATTCTTTTTGACGAATTTCTAAGCATTTCTTCGTGTTATTTATCGAATTATTCCTACCATTCTGTAATGGTATGACACTTGCCATTTTTCGATTCGAATGTGCAAAGGATGAAGAGGATAAACACAGAAACAGAGACTTCACTAGAAAGTCTAGAATGGAGAGATATGAAACTACAACTGTGATAGTACAAAGAATTCAAGAAAAGTAGGTTAGATTGAAAATGAGAAGCAAGGGTTCAACTATTAACTGACTAACGTTTTAAACTTGATGTACCAAAAGACAATTTAAACTGAACTCTCAAGTTGGAGGAAAAGGAGCTAGGGGAGAAGACCTCAAATCTGAGGAGGCCGAAGGAACAACAAGTATGAGTTGCTGGAAACATCTAAACTAATCGAAATATCAGGATCTAATTTGTGAAGTTTGTTAGCTGAACCTAGTAGTGGCATACGCTTAATCTAAAAATATTAACAGGACGATGACGTAATTGACTGATGCTGAGTAACACAAGATCCTTTATATCCATTTCCTGAAAGTCTCATTCAGCGGCAGGTAGTATATTCGTGTCTTTTAGACACTTGAAATTTGTTCCTTTGATTCTAAATTCAAACCCCGAAACATTACTGTTAAGCATATAGGCAGCGTTTCTTGTATAACAGATAGATGTTTTTTTTTTCCAAAACCCCACATTGTTTTGGAGCAATGTACTTAAGCTAGGATTTGTGTAAGGGAAGATTTCAGCAAATATAACAGGACAAGGGACCCGAACTTATACGGTTAATAGTTCGTCAGTATTCTTGTAATCCGCCTGGTATTGAGCATTCATTCCCAAAACCACCCCGAACAATACTGCACAGGGAATGAATAGTCTGGGCATATGTCACTTCCGATCCAGTTTCCTCATCTCTAAGTCCCGTGGGGTCTTAGACTCTCAGAGCAAAACCTACTGTACGAGGCTTCTTTCACGTAACCGAAGTAGCCATGGTTAGAATGGGGAGACTATACAAACATGTCCATCTGAAAACTTGCTGACTAGTTGATCGCGATTGATTGCCCCTTAAATGGTGATGAAACTGGGCGTATTGCTTCTTCGAATTCGTGAAGCAAGTTGCTCTTGATAATTATACCGTAGCTGCGACCATCGACAATTTAATTACCACAGCAATTCGTGAAATAGAAAAGAATGGATTAAATTTGCCGAAGAAAAGTTGAGTCTTAAGAAAAGATTCGATCAAAGGAAGTTTCAGATGTTTCAGGAACTTCTCACCCTCACAGAAACTAGAAAATTCAATACCTCTACCTCAACACTTCGTAATATATTTCCTGGAGATGAAAGCAAGGCTCTTGAATAACCTGCGAGTTGAGTTTATTCGAGAAGCAGCCATCATCATATAAAACAGTATAAAAAAGTGACTGTCACAGTTGCAAGTTACAATTATTGTATCTAGACGCAATAGATATTAAGTTATTAAAAGCAATATACCATAATTTTCACAACTGATTTGTCCGCTGAGTTATTGTAATGTGTTCTTGCTGGACGTGTTGAAAGCTCTCGTATTGCAGAGGACGTTGAGCATCCTCTGTTTTAATTGTTTCCTGGTGTTGTCAGGATTATCTCTGTCGCTATTCGTGGCGGCTTGGTCATCTCAGTCACCGACTTTTACACTTTGTTGACATATTTTCGTTAACACTGTACCGTATTTCTTCTGTCTTTGGCTTTCTGTTGCTTAGCAATATAATGACATTTTCCAAGTTCCATATGAGTGTGTTTACAATATAAAAACAAGAAAAAAATGCGCCGAAGTTTCTTCGGCCCAATCGAGTTTTCTGTATAGTGTACAATGCTGAATGAAACTCTCAGCCACGGTCCATAAAACTCTCAGCCGCGGCCCATGAAACTTTCAGCCACGGCCCGGTGGTGGCATGTGTTGTTGGCACTTATAGCGGCGCCAGACTCACTATCATGGCTATCTTTAACCTTAAATAAAATAGAGACCGCTGAGGCTAGAGAGCTGTAATTTGGTATGTTTGATGATTCAAGGGCGGATGATCAACATACCAATTCGCAGCCCTCTGGCCTCAGTAGTTTTTAAGATCTCAGGGCTGACAGAAAAGGGGTTGACCGACAGACAAAATTCCATCTCAATAGTTTTCTTTTACAGAAAACTAATAACGAGAAAGCCCATATGACCCTTACCCGAACAAAGACCACTCCCATGATCTAATCACTTGTGGTCATTCACGAGACCTACCCAAGGTCATCGAGACAAGTTTCTGCCCATTCCCGCAGACAAGCAATACAACAGCCGGGAAAGAATCTTACACTTCATCAAGTTTGTTGACGAAAGTGAAATGCGTTAATGCACGGTCGTCTGTAAAGTGAGTCATAAAAAAATAAATTCATCGTCATTCCAGTGTAGGAGAGCCATTGATTTTGTAAAGTTTTCTTGTGGGTTCATGTTTTCTTGTCATTTCTTCTTGACAGTTTCAGGAATTTACGAAATGGCTCGGCTCGCTCACTTTCGCACAATACTCTTTTGTTTATTTTCACAATTACACGATACAGCTGTTAGTTGAGTAGCTTGCTTGTGGGGGGACTTCGCTCCACCGCCACTGGAAGTTTGACTGAATACTTTCATTTCTGTAACTTCAACTTCCGATAAATATTTTCATTTGTTTTATCACCTTATTCCTTCCATTTTCGGGTGCCAGGTCTCGAACCTCGCTAAGATTTTGCTTTCTTTAGGGTTTTTGGGAATGTGGAGTTTATTCATTCTACTTATTTGTGTTTGGTTTGTTTGCAGTTTCTTAGTACACATGCTATTTTATTCATGGATCAACTGTTAAGTTGCCTCTTCTATAATAGAAAGCAGCAGAAGATAAATAACTTTGCAATGTTATTTAATCGTTATTTATCATAGGGGAGCCTGAAGAAGCATCTTTAATGCTATTTTTGTTCAGCGCCATTTTGAAATAGAGGTGTTCGGAAAATCATAAAAGGAAATCATCGAATTCAAATGAAAGTTTTGAAATTGATGCCGTTCTTTTCTCTTCCCCATTTTTATGATAATTTATGCAATGAAATTCGATTCGATTCCATGAAGACCATTATGCAGTCGGTATTTATGAAGCGCTCTTCATAAAGCGTCATTTCACTGCATTTTGACGCCTGAGAATTATGTGAGGGCTCTAGAGAGACAAAGTGTGATATGCTGTTTGGCGGGAGCTGCCTGCCTGCTTCTCTCAAGCACTTTACCGCAAGAGGAGGCGCCTCGATGAGCAGCCCAATCATTTTCAAACTCTGAAAGGTTCTTCTCTGAAATTAAAGGATACTTTTCAAGACGAATCTGCTTAAAAGGATGGTAGAATAAAAGAGGATTTTGAAATTTCACAAATTATTGAAAATATGAAAAACATCACCTATAGATTTGGGCAGATAGCGAATAAGATATAACAAAATAGTCAGTTTACCATGCACAAAATTAAACAAGTAAAAAATGCGCCGGAGAACCTTCGGCGCAATCGAGTTTTCTGTACATCGTATAATCATGGCCACCGAAAATAGATCTATCTTTCGGTGTTCTCGGTATAATGCTGTATGAGCCGCGGCCCATGAAACTTTAACCATGGCCTCGTGGTGGTCTGGCCTATATCGTTGCCAGACGCACGATTATGGCTAACTTTAACCTTAACAAAATAAAACTACTGAGGCTTGGTGTTTGATGACTGGAGCGTGGATGATCAACATACCAATTTGGAGCCCTCTAGCCTCGGTAGTTTTTAAGATCTGAGGGCGGAGAGAAAAAGTGAGGACAGAAAAAAGTGCGGACAGAAAAAAGTGCAGACGGACAGACGAAGCTGGCTCAATAGTTTCCTTTTCAGAGAAATAGAACTAGGAAAAAGGACCACAAATCAGGACGGTATCATTAAATAAATCAGTTAATAATCAAAAAAAGAAGTTACAAGAGTTCCTAAATAATTCCGACTTTGTGAAAATTATTGGTTTCATACTAGGCAACTTCCCTCGAGGGATGAGTTTCACTCACATTAACCCTCATGTTAGTGTTAATTAGATACGTTTTCAGGTTCTGCAGACGCCTTTTTGTAGTCGGGTCGCTTGAAAACCTTAGGTGTCCCTTTCTGCACGCATATCTCTATTAATCAAGAGACAGTTTTAGTCTTTCTCTTTCCCTTTAGAGAGAACATTAATTACTTTGGTGGAACAGCTCATGCTCTCCATATCAACAAACGTCCAGTCTGTTGATTAGTTCTTTCTTTAAACACACGAAGAGTATGAAACCGCCTTAAGCACAAGCGAATGGGTTATGCTGGATTTTTTCACAGTAATTATTTTCATTTCCATTTATGTTGCCAGTTTACGAAAGCTCCGGTTTGGATCAAAGTTATAGAGAGGAGTGGGGGGCGGGGACCCAAAGGAGAGGTTTGGAGAATTGTCGGGTGGCCATGGGTGTTACGCTGTTTGCTTGGGGAGATGGGGGAGGGGAAGGGGATAGGAGGAGGCGGAGGGGGAGGAGGAGGATGAGGAGGAGGGGGAGGAGGAGGAATGAATCAACTCTGTTTCAAATTACATTGAGCTCTACTGGGCCTGAGGATTATAATTAGTTTATAATAAACTTTACTCCAACGGCATCTGGATAGTTAGGGGAATTTAATTATCCAAGCATGATTAATTTCTTGCTTTGAAGCTATGCAAGATAGAGAGAGAGAGAGAGAGAGAGAGAGAGAGAGAGAGAGAGAGAGAGAGAGAGAGAGAAACGAATAAACATTATTTTCTAGTTTTATTCTTTGTGGTATTGCTTCGCATTATTGTAGATTAAGCCTTAGGAATGGAACAAAGAATGGTTTAATCTTGGTGTAGTCTTCATTATCGGATCCCTTCACTATCTTGTTTCGGAGGGTCTGTGCACATCTCAGGATGGTTCCATTTCAGCGCTGATATTGCAAAGCTTATGTCAACTGTTAGTCTGTTTATATGGGGACCATAAGTCACTTAGGTTTGTGCTATTCCAAATTTGAACTGAAATGTGTTTTGAAATTCATCTTAAACACCATTAAAATTGTGAGAATTTGATCGAACCATTGATTATTGCAATTAAAGAGAGAGAGAGAGAGAGAGAGAGAGAGAGAGAGAGAGAGAGAGAGAGAGAGAGAGAGAGAGAGAGGTGGGGGGCGGGTGTGCCTGATACTGTGTATAATATGTAGGAATATGAGAGTGGACTTGCCTCAGCGAGAATTATTCAGGACCTTCCATGTTTTAGGCTTGAGTTATATTGATTCGAAATATATTCTATAGACCAAAATCCCTTTCTTACAGTTGTGCACCTTACACCAAAACTCATTATTCTTCTTTTTTAGTGAAGTGACAGTTTTTCACAGTACTCGGAAATTATTGATAAACTATAAATCTTTGTTATTTCATTACAATGAAAGTCTCTCAGCTCATTATCTACCGTTCTCCCTTTTGTACCTCTTAAACAAGCTCAGCTCAGCCTTTCCTTCTTGGAAATGAAGATGAATGATGTATGTATGAAATGATGAATTATTACGTATTGTGAAAATAGTGGAACTTGCTAAATTTGATTAGAATTTATTTGTTCTTATGAACTTCGATGTGCGTTATTTGAAATTTTTATCCATGAAATCCTAACTGTGGCTGCATTTCTACTCTACTCTTTCCACTGCGACAATACCATAAAAGATTTAATAATCTTAGCTGCGGCCCGTGAGGCTAGTAGAGCAATAAAATATTATTCTCCTGTTTCCCTATGAGTCTACAGCGGCCCAGGAGGACTTTAACTTAAGTTTAACTTCAGTCTTTTTACAATAACTGTATTTGGCTATTTGTATATTTTTCATGTCTCGACATTTCTGTATTAGTGTAAGACTTGTTTATGTGGACATGTAGTTTGTGTTGTCATTCCCAACATTGTTAGCAGTAACTGCGCATACAAGCATGTTTGAATGTTTAGAAAAATAATTAAGATAATAGGAATAATAATTGCAACGTGTTTATGTAGCAGCTCTGGTGTTCTTAGTCTAGACGAGATGATTTTTGCTTGTTTGCTTGTGGGTATACAGTGCATACATTCTTTTTGTAGCTGTATTTTATATTTTTGAGCAATTTCATTTACGCGTGTATGCACATGTCTGTCTGTGCTGGAGCATCAGATACGTCATTTGTTTGGGAAAATATAAACGGCGACGCCTGTGAAACATGTGACTGTGTGTCTGCAGGTGTGTGCCCTTAGTTGAATGCTGGTGTGGACGAGGAAGCAGACAGTCACAGGGTTGCAGTTCGCGTGCCTGCGCTCGTTTGCCTGAAGAGTGACTTGTTGACTACGCTGGCTTATTTGTTCTGAGTTGACTGTGTTATTACCGCTAACCGTAATAGCCAGACGGAAAGATGACGGGTGTAATTTTTGGGTTAAATGGTGCTTTTCAAATTATAGGTGATTATTCGCCCAGTGTTTTCTTTTTGGCCGTTCAGAAGCACGCTCGATTGAGCAATCTCTAGACCGAACACGCATGCAAATATGCTTGCGGCCCTCCGTAAGCAAGCAGTCATGATTGCACAGAAGGTTGAAAGAAAAATGAACGACTCAGAGGAGAAAATTAAATGGTTGCCCTCGTTTCAGAGAGAGAGAGAGAGAGAGAGAGAGAGAGAGAGAGAGAGAGAGAGAGAGAGAGAGAGAGAGAGAGAGAGAGAGAGAGAGAGAGAGTAAATGCAAAGGGACCAGGAGAAAGTAACGAAATAAGAGCCAAATGGTTACATGATAATTGTGTACATGCAATAAGGTCCTCTTGTGCTTGCGTGCTGCGAAGTGACGGCCATTGAATGCATGGAAATAAGCTTTTCAATTATAGCTTTCCCGAGATGCTCCAGCAAAATTTCTCGCTTGTAGAGACTTGCTGTATAACACTGTTGTGATTTTAGTTACATCAGTAAATGCGAAGACGTTGAGCTCAGTGCTAAAGCATTTTTGAAGGGAGATAAAATTGAAATATATATACCTATTTGATGTTTATTTTTCTTCTTTTTTGATTTGGTCGAGTCTCTTATACTCACTGACGCCACTCGAGATAAAAAAAATATTATTTAAAAAATTTTAAACACGCTTTTATTAAAATGCACTAAAAAATAAAAAATAGAAATTTTGAGACACGCCAGGATTTTCTTACAATTAATCATGTCTACAAAAATAAAAGCGTGGCTGCCAAACATGGAAGGAAATGCTACAAGAAAATAATTTTTTTTTTTTATTTCTTGTAGCATTTCCTTTCATGCTGGGACCCACGCTTTTATTTTTGTAGACATGATTAATTGTAAGAAAATCTGGTGTGTCTCGAGAAA
>NC_089796.1:37516663-37531663 GCF_040412425.1 Macrobrachium rosenbergii | reverse complement strand
AAACACAGATCGGAAGAATGACGAATTACGGGGCAGGTAATAACAAGGGTCTGCTAAAATAATGAATCCTACACAGTATAAATATTTTATGCTTATGATGTTTTCATAACAGGGAACATTGCAGTCGGAAGGGGAACTGCACATGGATCGGGCGAGAGATTCCACAATCGAGGCCTATTTGCAAATATATGCAAGACAGTTACTTGCAATAATAATAAGACACTCGAAGGGAAACTGAGGAATGCATAGATGGTGCCAAATAACTCAGTTCAACACTAATGCAAAATTACGTTAACACTGAATGCCCCAACACAAATTACTGAAGGTGATTTCACAGTGGAAAATAAAAGAAAAATCAGGCAGAAAAGCAACATGGATTGTGACTGACTAAGAGAAGCTTATTCCAGCACATTACCTTTGTCAGGATGACGGTGTCCTCGTTTGATAGGGTGCTGGTGATTCAGGAGGGAATTAAAATTCCACTACAAAACTATACTGGTTCGAGCCCCGTGGTCGAACACGTGGAAGATTCAAAAGGACAGCCAAGGTGACAACATCTGTCCTCGGGTGGTGTTCTGCTCATTTTCTCTCAATTTCTGTTGCATCGTCTATAAATAACCTTCAGAGATTACTCTGTGGCTTCCAACTAGGTAGCGCAAATGTCAGTCTTCATCACGTTTTCTATAATGACAACTGCATGGCATCAGTTAACCCTCGTGCAGGATCCAGGATGAGGTGGAGGGGCCAACTCTCTCCTTTTGGCTCCTAGCTTGATGCCGGGAAGGTATCTGGAATTAGGCCTAATAGGCAATCACTTTCAACAGAGAGAAGGGTTAGTGTTAACCATTTTCTGGAATGATTACCAGCAAGCAAACTCACTTAAATACTTGACTTTACTTCTCTCTCATTTCCCTTTGGTGCCTTATAATTTAACTTAACCTTCTGCATGGCAATTAATTTCAAGAGGCAAACAACGTTGTGACATTTACGTTAACACAGAATAAATATTTGCTGCTAGAAATGACATGTTTGTATCATTAAATTCCTATTACATTAAGGCAGTGTTAATCAGAATATTTTCACAGCACAATGGTATAGTTAAAACAATGAATTAATGCTAGGTTAATTCTATTGATACCTCATTCACTCTTAATTATAATCAATTATGAATTTTGCACCCATGCAGTTAGTCTGCCTTGAAGAGGCATTACAATAAGGTTAACGTGGGCTTAGTTAGGTGTCTCCACGATATTTGAGCAATGGCTCAGTGCCATTTGGGCACTATAAAGACAAGGTCATTACCACAGGTGAAAAATAAGAGATAAGGTGTAGGTCCTAACCAGTTTCAACTTTATTTCCAAGTCATTGATGAAGGACTGTATTATAATATATATATTTATGACTTCTAATACTATGTATCAGTCCTTCATTAATAGCTTGAAATAAAGTTGAAACTGGTAATGAACTATACCCTTCCCTTATTTTTCACCTGTGTAATGTGTAATATATATATATATATATATATATATATATATATATATATATATATATATATATATATATATATATATATATATATATATATATATGTGTGTGTGTGTGTGTGTGTGTGTCTGTATAGCTTGGAAATAAAGTTGAAACAGGTAAGGAACTATACCCCTTCCCCTTATTTTTCACCTGTGGTAATGTGTGAGATATATATATATATATATATATATATATATATATATATATATATATATATATATATATATATATATATATATATATATATATATATATATATATATATATATATATATATATATATATATATATATATATATATATATATATATATATATAGATATATATATATATATATATATATATATATATATATATATATATATATATATATATATATGAAAATAAGGCCCATAAAACACTATTTAAACGTTGAAACCATATATTTCGGGCACTTGTTTCTGTGCCCTGTTCACTGGTAGAATATGGACAGGTGGAAAGTTACAATGGTATATATACAAAAACATGAAGGTGTGGCCTTAGGCCTTTTAATGTTAAGGAGGTGGCGTTTCTAAGAAGGAGAGATTGACCAAATTCCCTAGTGGTTTTTGGCCTCATTAGCTCCTGTTTGGCGATGGATCTGGCGGTCGCGTTTCTTGGGTCATCTTCCTCAAAAGGGGTCCGAGGATTAAGGTGTCAATGGCGTCCGATTTCCAATGTCCTCCTGACAGGTTCATATTGTTGGTTTGATTGATGATAGCAGATTCCAGCATCTTTCTTTTGTACGGACAGCTACTCTTGAAAACCAAGCCCCACTCCAGTTAATGACATGCCCTGTATTTCTAATATGTAGGAAAATTCCCGAACTCTCCGGAAGCGTAACGTACTGATCTTTTGTGCTCTGTTATTCTTTGAGAGCGATCGGGACCTGTCTCGCCTACATAAATGTCATGACAATTACTACACGGTATCTTGTAACCCGGCTTCTTCCTTTTTGTTATTTAAGTATACGTTAACGAGCGAACTCCTGATGGATTTGGGATAATGGAAAATGAAAGGATTATTAGAACTGAGTTGCTCGGTGGCCTTTTGGATGTTTTCATCGTATGGAAGCTTTATTTTGTTGTTGAAATCTATTTGTCTGTTGTGAGTGGGACCTCTGTAGTATATTTTATTTGAAAGATTATTAATAGCCCTCTCGATAATGTGTGGTGGATAGAGCAGTTGCGTTAGGTGTTGGCGGATCGTGTTAAATTCTTGATCCAGGTACTCATTTGAACATATCCTAAGTCCCTCTGAGGAATAGGTTGCACCCTACCATGATTTTTACGGAGACGTCGTGGTAGCTTAAGAAAATGAATGTAGGAGACAAACAAGGTGGGTTTTCTATATACTGTAAATGCATACCTGTTCTGTTTTCTTATGATCAGTACATCTAGGAACGGGAGTTTTCCGTCCTTTTCCCATTCTGTTTTAAATTTTATGGTCGGAACTAGCGAATTTAGCCTATTAAAAATTCTTAAAAGTTTACAGCTATTGTCCCAGAAAGTAAAGATATCATCTACGTATCTAAGCCAGATCATATTATGGGGTTTGATAGACGACAAAAGTTCTGTTTCGAAATATTCCATGTACAAGTTTGCTAGAAGGGGTGATAGGGGACTTCCATGCTACAGCCAAATTTTGTTTGTAAAAATTACCATTGAAAGAAAACACGTTGTTAGTTACACAGAGGTTGATAAGTTTTAAAGTTTTATCTATGCCATTGAAAATGGTCTTCATATGGTTGTAACTTCCTCGGACTCCATCCGCACATTCCTCCAAGACAGAATACAAGCCACACACCAAGACATCTATGTGATTAGAAGAAAAATAAGTGAGCTAGCCACGTCACTTCGCCTCATGTGCAGGGATGATGGTATGTACAGATATCTTTTCATATTTTGTGCTATCAGGTGCTATTGAAAACAGTGAGTCCCACTCCAGAAATTTGTGCTACAAATTAAAAAGACTGATTAGGAACAGCGTATGGAATAATCTTGGCCTTCCCAATAATGTGCTGAATCTCTAACCATCCCCTCACTGTAGAAGAACAGACCGTTTTAAATCTTGGAGTTTCATTCTGCTATAAAACCTGGTCCTGAGAGTAATCTTAATTTCCTAGTTGCTTTGATAAACATTTTTGCAAAAACAACTATGACAAGAAAGAGGATGTCTCAAAGGCATTTTGCTAAATGTCTTGAGCAAAATAACAACAAAAATGTAAACCTGAAAAGATTCCAAAATGCATTAGTTAGCTTAAGAAAAAGGGGGATATCATCATCACAAAATCTGACAAAGACGGGAAAATAGTTCTGTTAGACAAGGAGACATACATCAATAAAGTTCAAGAACTTCTAAACGATGCGGAGACCTACGACAAATTAACGAAAGATCCCACAACAAATATTGCTGCTCAGTTTAACAAATCAGTTAGAACCATAGGGGGCAATAAAAAGACATAGAATTACTAGAGACATTCAAGGTAATCAACCCTCTCTCCCTATTTTTACGGCCTCCTGAAAACACATAAAGATGGATTCTTTACGCTCCCATAATATCTAGCAGGGCTCTTTCATGTACAAATTATCAAAATGGCTGCAGACTTGTTATCACCCTTTCTAGGAACCTTCTCATCCTCCCACGTCAAACATGACTGAAGATTTCATACAAAAATTTAATAGTTTAAACATCCTCAAACAACATCAAACTGCTCAGTCTAGACGTCGATTCATTATTTACTAAAGTCCCGATTGCCGACGTGTTGTATTTCTTTTCCATTACCTCCCAAATCCATCGGGAGTTCGCTCGTTAAAGTATACTTAAATAACAAAAGGGAAGAAGCCGGAGTTTACAAAGATACCGTGTAGTAATTGTCGCGACCATTTATGTACGCGAGACAGGTAGATCGCTCTCGCAAAGAATAACAGAGCACAAATGATCAGTTACATTACGCAACAGAGTTCAGAATTTTCCTACATATTAAAATACAGGCATGTCATTAACTGGAGTGGGGCGGGTTGGTTTTATAAGAGCAAGCTGTCGGTTACAAAGAAAGATGCTGGAATCAGCTATCATCAATCAAACCAACAATATGAACTGTCAAAAGGACATTGGAAATCGGACGCCATTGACACCTTAATCCTCGGACCCTTTTGAAGAAGATCCAAGTGACGCGACCACTGATCCATGCCAAAGGAGCTAATGAGGCCAAAACCACTGGGAATTTGTCAATCAAAATTCCTTCTTGAAACGCCACCTCCTTAACATGTGGAGGCCTAAGGCCACACCTTCATGTTTTTGTATATAAACATTGTAACTTTCCACCTGTCCATATTCAACCAGTGAACAGGGGCACAGAATTCTTTGAAATATATGGTTTCAATTCTTTAAATAGTGTTTTATGGGCCTTCTTATTTTCATATTACTGAGTCATAGTATTACAGGAAAGTAGACATTCATATATATATATATATATATATATAAATATATATATATATATATATATATATATATATATATATATATATATATATATTTTTATATATTTATATATATATATATATGTATATATATATATTTATATATATATATGTATATATATATATATATGCATATTTATATATATATATTTATATATATGTGGCTCCAGGAAAAGGAAAGAATATAAATGGCCATTGTATATTATAATATATATATATATATATAATACTGTGCAAAATATATATATATTAGTATATATATATATATATATATATATACCGCGCCAATATATAATCTCCACAACATATTTATCATTATGCGCATATATATATACATATATATATATATATAGTATATATATATATAGGCCATCAGTCCAAAGCTTTATATATATATGTGTATATCCTCCTCCCTCTTAACTCCCTAATTATGCCATATTTTTATGTAACTATTTTATGTCATCCTCATGACCAAACCATATTTAAATATATATATATATATTTATATATATGTGTGTGTGTTTGTCATTTGTGTGTGTGTGTGCTAATTCAAGATTATGCAGATGGCATGGTTGCAACCCTGCGTATCTCATGCAAGCAGGCCAAGCCACATTAGAATAAAACGAACAACCAAAGAGCACAGGGTTTTTTTGTTCTTTACCTTTAGACTCTAGATTTGGGAGTTTCCCTCCTAATGCCTATATACAGTATACATGAAGTATATATTGTATATATATATATATATATATATAGATATCTATATATATATATATATATATATATATATATATTATATATAAAGAATCTTTATATATATGTATATTTTTATCATATATGGATATGGAAACCCATATATATATATATATATATATATATATATAGATATATATAACGATATTATATTATATATAGTATATATAAATGTATATACCAATTTATATTTTTATAAAGATATATATATATAGATATATATATATATATATATATATATATTATATTCTAAAGGTGAAAAATATATATATATAAAAACAAGTGCAAAAAAATTTCTGTTAAACAAAATAGAAACCCTCTATATAGTATCTTTGGGCCCATACAAAGGCCAAAATGTGAAAAATAAAGTTTTGCTTTATATTTCAGTTACCAAACTGTCTCTCTTCTCAGGCAAATAGTGAATGAGAAAAAGTTACAGAAAAGCTGTATTTATACCTAAAGGTCCAGAGGTCATTTCTGTTAATTACTCCAGTTGACAATTTCTCTTTAATCTTCTTAATCGCTGGTTGGAGGAAGATTTTTATCTATATCTGAGTACCCCACCACCTTCTGAAAGATGCATGGTGTTTCTTTGTTTAATCAGAGACTGATGCACCATCTGGCTTTTGAACCAACAATTATGCTATAAATTATATAGACATATTCCAGTTTATTCTGTATTATGGTTATGTTATGTTATTAAAAATAGCTGAGCTCTGTTGTATATGCCGAAATATAACATTTATGCTGTGTTAATCTCTGCAAAAAAGTGATTTGCCTTAACAACCGATATAAGATTGGTCAAAAGTCAGGGAGCAAGTGTATTTCATAGATCCTCCTCTGTCTTTTGGGGACTGGCTTTTAAATCTGTGGACAAATCCATAAGGCTCTTCAGAATAAATTGCTGGCTACATAAACCAGAGATGTCATGATAGGTATAAGAATGGATGTATGACAAGAATAATTTGGTTTTTCTTATGAAAAATTTATATTCTGTCATTTGTCTCTAAAACAAAAATGTCAACAAAAATATTTTTGTTTGTTTCCCATTCAATTTATATTTGATGCTGGCACTAATGCATTTAATTTTTGAAAGAAATTATTAAAATATATATATATTATATAAAAATGTTAAGATATCATCTACATATCTCTTCATAGCATGTCTTTAGGTTTTTATCGTATTTATTATTACAGTTTCAAAATATTCCCCGTTTTGCCATGTCATACATGGAATATTTTGAAATTGTAATAATAAATGGTAAAACTGTGTAAGACATGTTATAGATGAATGTTTGATCATTCATCATATGGATCCTGTTTTTCAATAGAGTTTCTTTCAAAATTAAAAATGTTATTATTACTTAACATCACATTATATTGAATAGAGACAATTATATATTATTTCTTGACGTTTTAATAATTAGAGACACGACCTAATATAAATGTATGTGAAAACAACTTTCTCTGCCCGCCGTCCATTTTATAACTATTACATATATCAGAGCCAACGTAACCAACAATATTAAGGCCTTACATATATGCTCCCGGATTGCCTGGAAGATATAATTAATATGGCTGTTATATCATCTCTAAAAGTACCTGACCATACAATTATATAGCTATCCAAAGCCGGCAGTATTTTCTACTATCCCCCACCTATAACAAAGACCAGAGAGATGCCCAGCAATAAAATAAAAATCCCACACCTGGACAGGAATAAGGTGTTGACACAGACACTTGGAAACTCTAACCCTTTTCTTTTATATAAATATCTTAGCCAAATCCTGATTAACGTCCAATAGCCAGTCCCAAACAGATGAGAGTTTGAAACCCTTGCCTCGATTTGACCAGTCTTATAATGGCTTTGAGAAAATCATTCCCAAAAATTAATGCAGCATAAACGTTCAGTTAGGTTTACGGACATAAACTCAGCTATTTTTAACCGAACATAAATAACCATAATCACAAAATAAACTTAGAATATGTCTCGTATAATTTATTCCAGCAATTGTTCGGTTCAAGAGACAGATGGAGGAAGCCAGCTTTCATTAAACAAAGTAATCATGAACATTTTGACTGAGGCATGCAGTTCAGATCTTATAGATAAAATCTTCCTCCAACCAGCGATTAAGAAGATTAAAGAGAAATTGTCAACTGGTGATTTTACATGATGAACTTAGGACCTTATGGTATAAATACTGCTTTTTGAACTTTCCATTTCATTTGCCTGAGGAGAGAAAGTTTGGTTTCTGAATTATGGCATTTATTTTTTGCATTTTGTATGGACTCCTTATATTTGATGATATACACATCATATTGACAATAGGTATGTGCCAGAATAAGGTCTCTATATATATAAGTATATTATATATCACCTATATATATTTGTGTTGGAGCTTATATATATATATATATATATTAGTGTTGAATATATATATATTTGCACCATCTGTGCATTCCTCTTATTTGAGCGTCTTATTATTATTGCAATATAGCCGTCTTATATATTTTGCAGATATATATATACTGTGGAATCTCTCAGCTCCATCCATGTGCAATATCTTCTGTATATTGCATTTTTCCTATAATATGAAGACATCATATACATATAATATATATATATGTATATATTCATATTTTAGCAGGCCCTTATTATTACCTGCCATATATATACGTCATTTATATATGATCTTGTGTTTATATATGTAATTATAAGTACATTAAGAGAAATATGATTTACATATAATTTATCTCACTATATATATATATACATATATACATATATATATATATATATTATATACGATTTTTCCTAATATATATATATATATATATATATATATATAATATATATATATATATATATATATATATATATATATATATAAGTATATATTTATATGTGTATATATATATATATATATATATATATATATATATATATATATATATATATATATATATATATATATATATATATATATATATATATATATATATATATATATATATATATATATATATATATATATATATATATATATATATATATATATATATATATATATATATAATATAATATGTATATATATATAGGGTGTTTCAAAATTAGAGCCCCCCTCTACAGCATAAACTAAAATTGATATGGACAAAAACAAAAGTAATTCAGAACAGGTATTTATTTAAGTTTCTCTCTGAGTATTTAATATTTTGTGTGGCCTCCATCTGCCTGTACCAAAGCCTGCATTCTTGAGGGTATGATTTCAGCAAATCACAAAAAGCTGAGACTCAAACTCCATTTCCCTGAGCTCTTTGGTCACCTCTCTTTGCAGGTCATCGAGGTTTGGTATACCATCATAGTTCACTGTGTGCGATTCAGCACGATCCTTTAAGATACTACTAATGTTTTCACACACATTAAGGCCAGGGGAGCTACCTGGAAATTCACTTGACGAGAAGAAATCGATACCACTGTTTTGAAGCAGCTCCTGTGTCTGAAGAGCCTTGAAACATGGTGTCTTATCATGCAAAAATGTGACTTCTTCAACAGATAACACATTTCAGAATCTTTTGAGGAAATACTCCATCAGTAAGCACAGTTTTCTCTGAAGTATTCGCCATTCCATGACTGTCCTTTTTCTTTGATGATCCACATTAACTGTTTGGCTGTGAAACAGAGAAAAATTCCCAAACGTTCAGGAAATTTCACAACTTGGCGATAGCCTGTCATCGCTGATATCATCCAACTTTGCAGCCCAAATGATGTCATTTTTATGATTTGGCTTCCTGACTGTGTAAATGAAGAATTCATCTGATGCAACATGAGGAGAAAGTCAGTGTCATCCCAATCTTTAAGAAATGAACCACAAAACCATGCATGGTCTTCTCTCTGTTGCTGAGTGATGTTGGGCTTGCTGATAACTGAAATGGCTTGTTACCAGATTTTTTCAACTCACAATATGCAGCACCATAACTTCTCTTCTTTCCCCTTTTTGTTTCTAGTTCAAGTGCCAATTTATGTAAAGACTTTCTTGGTCTATTCAGTGCCTCAGATATGATGTCTTTTGACTCCTGAGAAAGGACTTCAGGCCTTCCAAGATTCTCACTCTTTCGCGATGACAGTCATATGGATTTTGTTCCAGTTTCTTTAAACAAAGATTCATCTCTTTTAATGTATTTAGCTATCCAGGAACTTGAAATGAAGGATGCGCCAGCATCACTGGCCTCTGAAGGTTATAGCCGGATTCAGTCAATCCATCTGATTTCCTCTGAGTCGTTAGCCATGGCTGTATCTAACTCCTTCACTCAGTCTGAAAAAGACAAGAAATGTAAAATGAAAAATAGTTTAATAGAAACTTAAAAATGATGTACTTGGAGATAGGCTATAGCAGAAAACTTCATAACTTTCCATTTTTTATGTGGAGGGGGGCTCTAATTTCAAGAAACACCCAGTAGTATATGTATATATATATATATATATATATATATATATATATATATATATATATATATATATATATATATATATATATATATATATATATATAGATATATATAGATATATATATATATATATATATATATATATATACATATATATATATACATATATATATATATATATATATATATATATAGATATATATATATATATATATATATATATATATATATATATATATATATATATATATATATATATATATATATATATATATATATATATATATATATATATATATATATATATATATATATATATATATATATATATATATATATATATATATATATCTATATAAATATATATATATATATATATATATATATATATATATATATATATATATATATATATTATGCAGATGGCATGATTGCTCTTGCATATTTCATACAAAGCCAGCCTACTCACATCAAATTAGAATAAAACCAACAACCAAAGAGCACAGACAATTTGCTCGTCGGGTCAACTAGATCCTCCAGATTTGAAGTTTCCGTATTCCTCGTCTAATACCCAACCCCACCTCGGATCTTAATACTCTTTTTCTTGGAAACGGTGATTCTTGCTCTCCCTTCATCTCTCACAGGACCCTGGTGTTGGGATTATTGGACTAACAGCCACCTGCATAGCCAGAGGACACAATTAGCGAGGAGAAAGTTGATGTGAGGACTGACTAGACCTTCGAGGGATTGGCACCTGAAATTAATTTGCGACGCCATGTGGTTACCACGTGGCCCCAACTCCCATCATGCATCTGTGACCCGTGGGTCAGACCTCATAAAAGGGAGCCACTGACCACGCCCGACAGAGACCAACTAGAGATTCCTGAGAGAACCAGACGAGAGGCAGACAGCCTCCCTCCTTCCCCCTTACCTCTTGACCTATTGTCCGCTAGTCATAGCTTTGTTCCCCCCCCCTTCCTAAAGTGACACAGTTCATCGTTAGTAGCCCACGGAGATATACTTGAGGACAAGGTATTGTGAGACGTTGAGATTGCAGGTCACCTTTCCTTCTTCTATTACTAATTTTCATCATATCTTCCTTTTCCACACCTGGGGTGATATTAGTGACCTGTTTGTTGATTATTATTTTGCATTGATGAAGTGTTATTATTGTTCTTTTATTTGAGTAACTTTAGTGAATATTTGTGAGAAAGGAATCCCCTGCTTTCAGCAGAACCTCCTCAGTGCCAAGATCCATTCATCAGGTAACCTATTGACTGTATCATTGCAGATCAAACCTGATGCTGTGAACTGATTCTGCTCTGATTGTATGCTCTCATTGTGCCCACTAAGACAGGCGTGTTCTTGTAGAATCTTCCTGCATCAAGTGCCAAGAAGACCCTCTCGCCCTTACTAGTAATTCAAGTATCCTGTCAGTTCCTCTTCAGCAGTGCAGACTCAAGTTCTGCTTGTGTTTTGTCTTAAAATAATTATCAACTGTTTTCTCAAGTATAACCCATTGCTGTAATGTATCAGGACCCTAGCAGCCCTCCGCAACCTTGAATTAATTGTCAATACATTCTAGTCATTATCTTGAGATTTTCACTTATAATTACCCATATAATTGATTGATTGGATGATATTGCTGTATGTGGAAGCATGGTCAGCTGAGATCTTCCCCCTATTTGTGCCAGTGAACTCAAGACCCTGCATTCACATGTAGCATTTAGTGACCTGGCTTACCATATATCTTCCATGTTGCAAAATATTTAAAAGATTGCAATTGCAATGTCCTAATTAGCATTTGTTACAGGAATATTGCAAGATTGAAACAAACCTGTTTTTTTTAGCGAAGAGCTATCATAATGCATACATTTGGACAGAAAAGTACACAGTGTCAGTATTTCATTCCATGTCATACCATTAATAGAATCATTCATGAAAGGGAATTCATGCTAACCAGAGTAAATTGCATGTGACCGAAAGTGTATGAAGTTCCTTCTGCCACCACACTAAGAGTTGCCATTCATATGCGAGTTTGCTGTATTGCATGTTAGTGAATTGCATGTGATAGTACTTAGCTAGGCAGTGCAGTAAAGTGTTAACAGAAGGGAAAGTGTCAGTGATTCCCACACAAGTGTTTCGGACAATTTGGAGTCTGAATAGATAGGAACACCAAATCTGGTAACCACAGTTAGGAACGACAGGACATCTAGATTTGATCATACCGTGATTAACCAGTTAGGGCGTTAGAAATACACAAGGTCTTGCTAATATTGAATTCCCCAGTTCATTTACATGAGTAGAAATTTTGTGTTGAAGATTACTGAATTGATTTTTTATATATGCACCCCACTGAGGTAGCAAGAATCATGTTCCAGAAATTAGTATAAGTCTCTGGGCATCATTGACGGCAGATACGGGTCGAGACATACACTCTGCATACACTCTGAACGAGGCGAGCATGTGCAGAAGCCCAGTCTGCTGAGAGATTGAACAAAAAGTGTTATATTATTCGCTAAAGTTCCAGAACTCCGTTACACTCTCCTACCAAAATGATCGTTCACGCATTTCATTCATCTCATTCATTCATTATATAGGTCACATTTCACTTGTACACAAAAGAATAACTTTCATGTGGGGAATACCGATGGTTGACTGAAGTACATGTTCCGTGCATTTTAGTTAAGAACATATTTGCATACGACCTACTGAAAAATGCTAAATTAACCCCCCCCCCAAACCAAGTGTAAGCCACTCACGATAATTTCTACACGTCTGTCACTACTAAAACTCCAATGAGGCTTACCCCTTATTATTTTGATTGATTATTGATTGATGAACACACCCATGATGAGCCATTTTAATTAGCACAACGGCAGTGAGTTCTGTAGTAACCCCCAACAAGGGTTACCCCTCTTGCAGTGAGTGCCAGAATTGATTGTTTGATAGTTTTACGGAACACCCACCCCATACACGAGGCACCTTGAAGGGTCTGCATATTTTGATTGATTAACTGATTGATGATTGATTGAACCTATAACCTCTGCACTATAGTGGGTACCATCCGTGTGCACGTTATCCTGTTCATTGAATAAACCTTGAGTTCTCTGGCATGGAGCTAGGGAAGAGTGCTGGGCTAAAGGGAAATGAGCTCCTCCACTGGGCCGATGAGCAGCTTAAATACCTGAAGAAGGAACAACAACAAACAGTGGAAGGAGAAAGAAAGAATATGGAAGAAGAAAGACAAGCAAGAGAGGAAGAAAGATGACATGAACTCTCCCTCAAGCAAGCAAGACGAGCTGCTGCCAATGCCCAAGTGGGCACTCCCTCTGCCAGTCCAACTCCCTCCACAAGTTCCCATTGCTCCCTACCTCTCACCCATCCATTGATCCCGAAGTGGGCTAAGGACAAGCCTGAATCATGGCTTGATCACATGGAAGACCTTGTAATGATGTACTCCCCTTCTGTTGCTGAAATCATCTTCTACTTGCTAAACACATGGACGGCAAAGCCCTGGCCACCTTCCGTGCCTTAGACAGAGACACAAGAGTGACCTGAATGAGGTATGATGAGCCATGATCAAGGCATATGAGATCACGCCCAAATGCTGTAGACAGCAGTGGAGCCAACTCCTGAAGGAGTCATGTCAGACCTGGTCCAAATGGGCGTATCATAACACCAGAGCCTACGATTACTGGTTGGAAGCCTTAGAGTGAAGGGATTTCCAAACCTTGAAAAAAAGGATGCAGCTTGAGGAGCTCATGTCCTACACCCCCAATGACCTCGCAACATTCCAGTGTGGGCAGCGTCCTGAGACTCGCAGATGGTGGGACACATTCCACCCCGATGCTAGTTCCCTGAACCGGAAGATCCACCCACGGAGCAACGCCTGAGGGTCGCAATGCCCGAAGAATGGCACCCTCGTATGCCAGCATTGCAAGAAGAGCGGCCATTCCACGAACAGTGCTGCTCCAAGGCCAATATGCCTCAGAAGCAAGCTGACGGGTCCCTCGCCATGGGAAGTCTGCTGGTAAAAGTGACCAGTAGATTCTACATATATATTTCAGCCTAAAAAGCAATAAAAACGATTGCCCACTTGGCTACGATGGTGAGAATGGGTCTATTCCAGCTCTAATAAATATATCTGAAAACGACAGGTATATGTATGTACGAGAGGTAACAGACTTTTATCCTTCTCGTGGTCAGGTCGGCAACGTGACCTCCTTGTAGTTATGGTGATGCGGGTTCGTGTCCCGCGACCGGCAATCACAAGTCTCTTCAATTTCTTGCCTTTGGATGTTACGGCTTCGTAGTTACAAACATATCAAAAAAAAAAAGCACAAAGAATTCGAGAAGTTAAGACGGCATTGTGGCTATTAGAATTACATATGTGTCTGGTAAAAATGACCAGTAGATTCTACATATATATTTCAGCCTAAAAAGCAATGAAAACGATTGCCCACGTGGCTACGATGGTGAGGATGGGTCTATACCAGCTCTAATAAATATATCTGAAAACGACAGGTATATGTACGTACGAGAGGTAATAGACTTTTATCCCTCTCGTGGTCAGGTCGGCAACGTGTCCTCCTTGTGGTTATGGTGACGCGGGTTTGTGTCCCACGACCAGCAATCACAAGTCTCTTCAATTTCTTGCCTTTGGATGTTACGGCTTCGTAGTTACAAGCATATACAAAAAAATCGAGAAGTTAAGAGGGCATTGTGGCTATTGAATTATATATATATATATATATACATATATATATATATATAT
>NC_089796.1:37469163-37511663 GCF_040412425.1 Macrobrachium rosenbergii | reverse complement strand
AATATAATTTAAACAGTAATACTGATATATATATATATATATATATATATATATATATATATATATATATATATATATATATATATATATATATATATATATATATATATATATATATATATATATATATATATGAATGTCTTTTACTGTAATACCACAGTGTAATATGAGTATAAGAAGGCCCATAAAGCATTATTTGAACGTTGCAACCATATATTTCGAGCACTTCCTTCTGTGGCCCTGTTCACTGGTAAAATATGGACAGATGAAATGTTACAGGAGTATATATACAAAGCATATGTAGGTGTGGCATTAAGTCTCCGATGGTATGCAGGTGACCGTTCCCAAGGAGGGAAAATAAACAATCCCCTTGTGGTTTTTGGCCTCATTGACTCCTGTTTTGCGATTCGTCTGGTGGTCGTGTTTCCTGGAGCACCTGTTTGAGAAGAGGTTTAAGGATTAACCCGACGATTTCATCCGCTTTTCAATGTCCTCCTGACAAGTTCATATTATTGGTTTGATTTATGATAGCAGATTCCAGGATCTTTCTTTTGTACGGACAGCTACTTTTGAAAACCAGCTCCGCCCCGCTCCAATTTATGGAATGGCCTCCATCCCTGATATGTAAAAAAATCCCTGAACCCTCCAAAGCATACCGTACCAATCTTTTGTGCTCTGTTAATCTTTGCAAGAGGGACCTGCCCATCTCTCCCACGTAAATCTCATTACAATTGCTGCACGGAATCTTGTAAACTCTGGCTTCTTCCCCTTTTTTATTTAAGTATATGTTAATGAGTGAGCTCCAAAGCATACCGTACCAATCTTTTGTGCTCTGTTAATCTTTGCGAGAGGGACCTGCCCATCTCTCCCACGTAAATCTCATTACAATTGCTGCTTTGGAATCTTGTAAACTCTGGCTTCTTCCCCTTTTTTATTTAAGTATATGTTAATGAGTGAGCTCCAAAGCATACCGTACCAATCTTTTGTGCTCTGTTAATCTTTGCGAGAGGGACCTGCCCATCTCTCCCACGTAAATCTCATTACAATTGCTGCACGGAATCTTGTAAACTCTGGCTTCTTCCCCTTTTTTATATAAGTATATGTTAATGAGTGAGCTCCTGATGAATTTGGGATAATGGAAGATACAAGGATTGTTAGACCCGAGTTGTTCTGTGGCTTTTTGTGTGTTTTCATCATACGGAAGCTTTATTTTGTTGTTAAAACCTATTTGTCTGTTATGAGTGGGACCTTTGTAGTATATTTTATTTGCTTTGTTAAAAGCCTTCTCGATAATGTGTGGTGGGTAGAGCAGTTGCGTTAGGTGTGGGGCGGATCATGTTGAATTCTTTATCTAGGTACCCATTTCAACATATTCTAAGCCCCCTGAGGAATAAGTTGCGCCCTACCATGATCTTTACGGAGACATCGTGGTAGCTGGTTTTCAAAAGTAGCTGTCCGTTCAAAAGAAAGATGCTGGAATCTGCTATCGTCAATCAAACCAACAATATGAACTTGTCAGAGGACATTGGAAAGCAAATGAAATCGACGGGTTAATGCTTAAACCTCTTCTCAAACAGGTGCTCCATGGAAGCACGACCACCAGACGAATTGCAAAACAGGAGTTAATGAGGCCAAAAACCACTAGGGAATTGTTTATTTTTCCTCCTTCTTGGGAACGGTCACCTGCATACCGTTGGAGACTTAATGCCACACCTACATATGCTTTGTATATACTCGTATACTCCTGTAACATTTCATCTGTTTATATTTTAGCAGTGAACAGGGGCACAGAAGGAAGTGCTCGAAATATAGAGTTGCAACGTTCAAATAGTGTTTTATGGGCCTTCTTATATATACATATGTATATATATATATATATATATATATATATATATATATATATATATATATATATATATATATATATATATATATATATATATATATATATATATATATATATATATATATATATATATATATATATATATATATATATATATATATATATATATATATATATATATATATATATATATATATATATATATATATATATATATATATATATATATATATATATATATATATATATATATATATATATATATATATATATATATATATATATATATATATATATATATATATATATATATATATATATATATATATATATATATATATATATATATATATATATATATATATATATATATATTGCAACCTTCTCTATAATTTTTCAGCTAATCTATCATTAGCCTCATTTCGCTTTCCTTTATCGGAATAATCCTTTCACTTAATTAATTCTCCACAGGCAAGGAAGTTACCTATAAAACCTATAAACTCCTCTCAGAGCTCCTTATCTGCAGAACTATTTGCCATGTTTCTCTCGCAGCGCCTAGTTGAAAGTGAAGTAAATCCTGAGGTCACGCCATAGACACGGAGGCCTCGAGCCACCTGAGCTCAAACGGAAGCCACGAACTTGGCAGCGGCAGGTTGCGAGCAGGTCGGAGAGGTCGACGAACTCCGCCTACTTTTAGTCGGAGGAGAACGCTATAGACAGCTAGGTTGACTTCCGGTTCAGACACCTGACAGGGAATTGTATCATCTGCGGGACCCTTTAGGACAGATACTTAGTCGAAGAAATTTGCATTACATATATGCTAAGATGAAAGCACCATACATGCGGGAGTAAACTGTGCTATCATACACACAAAAACACACTCACACACACACACACACACACACACATATTATATATATATATATATATATATATATATATATATATATATATATATATATATATATATATATATATATATATATATATATATATATATATATATATATATATATATATATATATATATATATATATATATATATATATATATATATATATATATATATATATATATATATATATATATATATATATATATATATATATATGTGTGTGTGTGTGTGTGTGTGTGTGTGTGTGTGTGTGTGTGTGTGTGTGTCGTCTGCGTGTGTGTCTGCATACAGAGATACAGAGAAAGTGAGAGTTATTTCATGATAGGCATTTTGTGTTTTTGCAACACCAAACCTTGTATAAAAGTCTTTTCTTGAGTAAAACGTGTTCAGAAATATATTTCTAAAATATGCTGTAAACAAAGTCATCAGAATCGCTCTTCGATTGCAATAATTCCTGAAAACCGATTAAAGATAACCGTTACAGAAATCACTTTGAATTTCCTTTTCCCAAGATTTATGGTCTCGCACTGACTACATCTCATTCATTAAGAGTGGTATATTTATCTCTTTCATATCCTGACCAGATAATTGCACCAACAAAGGTATTTATTTCCGTTACTATCTTTCCTTTCTTTTTTTTTAAATTGCTTAATTTGTCCTTCCACCATTCCTGTTCAACAATGACACTTCAAATGTGTACGATGCATTTTACAAATTCAGACATTGTGAATTGGTGCTGATTGTTTATCCCACTAGCCTTCTATTTTAAGTGCGCTAGAAATTTGCAAATAAAGTCTAAGAGTTACCCAGTGTTGTAAAAGGCTGATTGTTAGTCTTTCTGTCCCCCCCCCTTTTTTTTTTACTTGCTGGAAAGGCTAAAGAAAACTCTTAAGAAGTTGCTTAAGTTGGTGAAAGTTTGATAGTTTCTCTTTTCGTCCAGCTTTTCCAAGTATGCTAGAAAAATTATGGTAAAGTCCAACAAAGTTTGTTGTTTATCCTTCTGTCCACCTCTTTTCAAGGTGCTACGAAAGCTATATACAGTAGAGTCTTACGAAATTTACTTATGGTGCAGATTTTTTTTCCTTCTCTCCTCAGTTTTCAGGATTGATAGAAAAGTTATATTAAAGTCTCCCGCTGTTACTCAGTTGTAGAAGTTTGAGTGGTTGTATTGCCTTTTTTTCTCTTTTAAGGATCCCGAAAAGAATATGGTAAAACCTTTTGATATTATACAAGGTTATAAAAGTTTGATTGTTTATTAGTAAAGTCTCACAGTGTTGCTCAAGTCTGTGAAAGTTTGAGTTGATTCCTTCTCTCCGTCTCATTCAAGTGAGTCAGAAAAGTTAGATGTTTGTCTCCCGATGGCTGAGAAAGTTTCTTTGTTTATCTTTCTATCCCTCTTTTAAAGGTGCCAGAAAGGTTATGGTATAGCCTCACGAATACTCAAGGTTGTGCAGGCTTGATTGTTTATCCTTGCCTCCATCTCTTTGAAATGCGTTAGAAAAGCTATAGTAAAGTCTCGTTAATTTCATACATGGTTATAAAAGCTTGATTTGTAAGCTTTCCCCTTCGTCTCTTTTTAAAAGCACTACAAACGTTATAGTAAAGTCTCATGATGTTACTCAAGCCTGCAATATTTTGAGTGTTTTTCTCTCCGTCCTTCTCTTTAGTTTGCTAGAAATTTACTTACAAAATTAGTGAAACCTCACAAAGCCTTCCTTCGTCGATGGGGGATGGTTGTCCCTTGGTCCTTCTCTTGCACTGGGGCTACTTGGAGCTTGATGAATAATCTAACAAAGCTCTGCCTTGGTTGACAGAATGATCATTCAACTTTGGAATCTTTTAACGGTAGAGCCTTTTATTTCACTTTGCTATGGCTCGAAGTCCTTCTTCAGATCTGTTTGATGCATAAATAATTGCTGAATTACCGTTTGGTTTTCTGGCAAGGATGACCAAAGAGTAAAGGCCAGTCAACTGAACTTTCACGGAACGTTTCCTTCAGGCGGAGAACCAGCTCCCTTTTACAGTTTAAAATGGTTAGGGAATAGGTTTTACTCTTGTCGCCCCTGCTGAGATATGCGCTTTACAAAGCAAAACACGATTTTCTAAGCACATATCTAATTAGTAGTGGTGTATTGTACTTTTCCAGTAAGTTTATCGATGAAACACCACTTCTAATTCTCAAAATGAGAATGATCAGAGGTACCTATGTCGGTAGAAATAAGGTAAAACGTTACACATATTATTATTATTATTATTATTATTATTATTATTATTATTATTATTACGGAACATAGTATTATTAGAAAACACCGAACTTTTCCTATACATGTAGTTTCGATGTACGGAGATAATAAGACATTCAAGTACTATTATTCACTGCAATTTACTTGCCGTATGCATTTGTTAATTCATATCCGTTTATATGAATGTTGCAGTACGGTATTTACTATTTTCATAAATACAGTATACAAAGTACATTCATCCGTTTTCACAGGTGTTGCGTATTTTCCCATACAGTAAACTATAATCACATGAACAAACCAGTATTTTATTCAAAATGCAGCATACCATCACAAAATCTGTTGTTTAGTTGTTTACTTACTTTTTTTTCGTTTTTCTTATGTTCGCATCTGTCATTCCAGCAGCCGATACTAATGTTTGTAGCGTAGGGCTTCCCATCGGGAAATATCGGAATAGCATAACGGATAGTGATGCATTTATATATATATATATATATATATATATATATATATATATATATATATATATATATATATATATATATATATATATATATATATATATATATATATATATATATATATATATATGATTTATATATATATATATATATATATATATATATATATATATATATATATATATATATATATATATATATATATATATATATATATATGTGTGTGTGTGTGTGTGTGTGTGTGTGTTTATATATCGCGTCTGGTAATCGCTATTCATTGAAATGCGGATGTGATCCACTCCAAATGAACACGAGAGACGATAGTCTTGGCGCTTTGACAAAAAAATCATTATGTAACTAAGTGGAAGACCACTCTCTCTCTCTCTCTCTCTCTCTCTCTCTCTCTCTCTCTCTCTCTCTCTCTCTCTCTCTCTCTCCTGCAGTTTTAAAGTATTCAAATAAGACTTGAATCCCAGTGTCCATCTGGGGTTCTTCTTCTTCTCCTTTTTCTTAACGAAATGTGGAACTTTGGACTGTTCACTTTCCTAAGGATTTTCTTGGGGATTCCGAAGAGAAGACGCTTAATCCTGACTTTACTTGTAGAAGGAGATTTTTCATATCTAGTCCTTTTTTGCTTGACGCTTCTTCCTTGGCCTTTGTAGTAGGTTCCATATGGGCTGCTCCTTTGTCCTCGTCTTTCGCTCACATGGTTTATCCTTTATTATTTGAGGTCTTACATTTCTTCAGCTTCACATATTGCACTTTGTTATGTCTA
Source organism: Macrobrachium rosenbergii (assembly GCF_040412425.1). NCBI lineage: Eukaryota > Metazoa > Arthropoda > Malacostraca > Decapoda > Palaemonidae > Macrobrachium > Macrobrachium rosenbergii. Next base: position 37,505,445 of record NC_089796.1, on the reverse strand, counting down.
TTAATTTTCGTAATATAGTTAATACAATTTCTTTCTTTGACATATTATCTTTTCTGCATTGCTGCTTTAGATTCCCTCTCGATGTTTTCTGCCTTCATTTTTTCTCTGCCATGTTACTTCATATTTTTCACCTCCTTTACTCGTTCGCTATTTGCCCTTTGTTCATTTCAAGCAAAGAGTGATTATTAGAGTGAAAATGTCCCTTCATAGAGTCAAACATAGGTTCTACCGCTTGTTACTTCGGCCGCGTATTGTGTCATCTGATAATAGTTTCGTAACAGAGGCAATGACTATCCTTAGGGGTTTTTATTTACCTTTTCAAATTAGTTCTTAGAAAAAGCTTACAGCAAATATTAACCCATTAGGAAGACACCTATGCTGGAATTTCATCGTTTACGAGTTTATATGTACGCACTAGTTCAGGTAATGAAATGTATCCAAGTTAGACTTTTTTTTTTTTTGGGGGGGGTGTTTCCCAGTTGAAGAGGGAGCTTCCAAGCAATGTTTAGAGATAAATGTCATCCTTTTCTAGGTGGGCCAACCTACTCCAATTGTTCAATGTGTTTGAGAGTCTCTGCATTCTCGTGTACATATTTAAACCTTGTCACTAATTTCTGCGCTTTTTATTCACTATACAAATTAGCTGTGTGTATGTAATCATCAGTTAATGCGCGTCCATTTGATGATTATAAATCAATTGCTTGTTTGTTTACTTAATTTAATTAATTTAATTCACTGGTCCGCTGATATAGTGGTTAGTGTCGTGGCATGCCACTCAGATATCGCGGGTTCGCGTCTCCTCCAGAGCGATGAAAAATCACTGGCGCATGTATCATGTTCAGTTACTGCTGCAGTGTGGAGTCTGCAGTGGGAGGTTGAAGCCAACATTCTTTAGAAGCTTGAATTTCCAGTCAGTGGCCCCCGTGTGCTTGTTCCATGTGAATATGTTTCATCTACTGAAATAATAATAATAATAATAATAATAATAATAATAATAATAATAATAATAATAATAATAATAATTAAACTGTCCCCGCTTAGCCTGTTCTCTCTTGATTTATAAGCTGCAAAAATACTGCCTTTTCACTTGACGTTCCAAGAGGAGTGTATAGTTCCCAAAAGCATCTGAGTTTCATTTATTAGAAAAGGCGGTCTCGTGCTTCTATAGCTTTGTAACTCCCACTGTATCTTCCTTGGGCGGTTGACTGCCAGAAAATCAATTTGTAATAAACAATAATCGTCATATTGTTTAAATGTGGGTTATGAATAACTGAACTTATTTGAGTAACATATCTGCCTTAAAAGACTGTGGCTTCATTTGTTGTATTTCTGACGTGTGTGCGTTTATTTACCCATGTTAGATTAGGTTTTCCGTTCAAACACGCATGCGTTAAATTACATGCTGATATAGATAGAGAGGTTGAGAGGTCAATGGATAGTTTAATTGCCAAATTTATGGATACAATATGTACAGGTATGCATATGTAAACTCTCAATACAAACCTTGCCTCCGAAAAGACAGTGAAATTCTTGTGAGATTCAGGAACGAAAAAAATGCGAGGAAGTCCACTGCGAGAGTGGATTTTCAGCAAATCCTTACTTATGATCGGACTTCCCACCGGAGACTTCAAAGAAAGAACGTTTTCGTCGCGTGAAAGTTTGGGGACCTGATCTGCTGGGGAGTTTTCGATCATTCCGTAGATCTTTATGAAGTTATCAGATGTTTTCAGAGAAAGCATTTCTTTGGAATGCAAAATGCCAGATTATATTTTTCTGAAATACATATGTACGAGCGCATGGTTTTGTGACTGTTCGGTTCCTCACACGCGAAAGTACGTTTTTATGTCTGCTTGCACACAAATGAATAACCATAACTTTTAATACAAACACCATCATTCAAATTTTCAAAAAGAAAATTTGTTTTATTATAGAAATATAAAAAACGCAATTCGATGATTTCTTAAGTCATGGGGATAAGTTCTATCTTACAGGGTGAGTAAATGTTCTTATAATCCGAAAATTCTTAACATAAACACATCAAATTCCTCTGGGAATTTTTTCCCCCCTTTGTTTTTTAGAGTAACGTGTCTTTAGCCTGCATCTCGATGATGCTGAATGAATAACTGCTGTTATGTTAAGATATATTTGCAGTGCTACAGTTTTTGTACCATTTAAGTGCCTTATCTGCTTGTTAACATTCGTAAATATTTGTCTCTCAATGCTCCGTTCCAGCATCTCATTGTGCAAAGGTAGATTCAATGCAAATTTTTTTATACAAGCCGACAAAGACAACCTTTTACTGTATAAAGTTACTATTTTGCGGAATACAGAGTTTACCTATTTATTTATTGACAAACCTCCCACCAACAAAGCCCCCACCGGCAAAAACACATATTTATTTATTTATTTATTTATTTATTTATTTATTTATTTATTTATTTATTTATTTATTTATTTATTTATTTATTTATTTATTTATTTTGTAATTCTGACTATTAGAATTTTATTTTATGGGATACAAATAACCCAGTGACATGCTACCACCCTACTGGAACGTTTCCTACCGCATGATAGTGAGCGATTTACCTAGAATGTCAAATAGCATTTCTCAGGTTGCATTCAATCAGAAAAAACTGCGTATTGGCTGTCTGCAGTTACTATGCAGCAGCAATTTCTTTTGTTGACAGCTGTTCAACGACGCACGCCACTTCAACTGCTTCTCATGCTCTCTGTCATGTGACTCAGGATGAATGAGCGCTCCCGAAAGCCAGTATCAGACGTTCTTTAAAGGAGCTTATGCCATCTTTCGTCGTACGCCAGCCTTCGATTACAATTCGTATAGTTTGGTATTCATAGTCATTGTCATCACAAAAAGGGCATTCGCCGACTTTGACTCCACCTTGCATTTTGTAAATATTCCTTTGTTAAGCTTTACAATTCTGTTTTCGTTCTGCACTAATTAAGCATTATTATATGTTAGTTATTGTGTGTATCTCTCTATGTGCTAATAAACATGGGATAAAGCGGCGAAGTGAGAAGAATAAACCGAAGCAGTGAGCAGGGTTACTTTCGCATGAGGCAACTATGGATGCTGCCAGACTGAATTAGCAGATCTAATCAAAGTAGTGTTGCAACAAATTCAATAGGCGAAGGCAAATCGTTAACAAAGGGAGGAAGGAATGAAGATCATGATCTGCCGGGGATGGAAGCACTTATTTTTCTTGTGGCTGCCTCTTAAGAAAGCCAACCAACCACTGCACCTGCTCGAAGCAATCCCCGCTTCACATAACTCGACTTTTCAAGGAATTACAAGGTTAGCGCCCAAGATTAAAAACAGTAAGGCCAACTCAGTTCAGGAGAAGCCATTTGACAATGTCTAATGACCGATCGAGAACAAAATTTTTACAAATGATAAAATGACAAAGCTGCAAACCACACCTAAGGATGTCCACAGACTAACGATGCAGTAAATCCCCAACTTCATGATGAAACAGTTTCATTTGGATGCATCTCACTCTGTTTTTTGTCTTTCATTGAATCTTTAGCTGAAACCCTTGTGGGCAGAGTCAAAAGACTACAGTGTAAAACCAAGATGGCTCTAAAGGGAAATCGGCCTGCAAAGAGAGACAAAAAGGTGATAAATAGTTACATAGTGAATGGAAAATGCAACCGATACACCTGAATTCAGGAGACGTCAGCAGCAAGCAGGAATGAATTCACTCCTTGTATGAAATTTCTATATTTGTCTAATTATTTCTCAATTTTGCCTAATTTAAAAACGACAATTAATAATAATTCGACTTTGATCTTTCAGACATACTTTGAAAAACATTCTTGATAGTCCAGCTTCTAAGAGTTCCTTTGGCAGCGTTTGCATAAAAGGACGCAGACTGCAAAACAAGTTAACATCACAGAAACCTTCGGATCGGAGCAGAGGTGAAAAGTAACGCCTTTGGAAAACCCATTTTCATTGTTGCCTTCGCGCTGGAAACTTCACCTCTCGCAACTTTAAGGGGATTTAATTTTGTAGGGGCATGCAGCGTTTATACTACTTTATTTCGCGATTCAGCATTGAAATGGATTCTTCAGCAACATCATTATCCTTGGAGTGCTCCTGTAAAAGCTCAGCGAATCAACATCATCACCACTTCTTCAACTGTGGATTTTTCTGTTCGGCAGAGAGCCTCAACTAATTGTGGGCTCCCTCATTATCAGTTTATTATTAATGCGAATTCTTTGATAAGTAATTCGCTGCACTCTCAGCCCTGCTCCAGTTGGAAACATGTATCCTTATCATATGGTCATGTTTAGTTTCCTCCTGGGTGCCACATTTGAGTTTTTCCTAATTACTACTCTAGTGTTTGATTTACAGTTGTTTGGAGATTGTTATCAAATGCATTTGGTGCTGAAATAAAGATTTCCTCTGATAAAGGTCTTTGGCGACCGTGTAATGTGGCTCTTTTCTCTTCGGTATTGCTCTTAGGCGTCCCTTTTCGCTCATGGACTCGAACCACGACCATCCGCATAGCCAGGAACAACAGTTCACAATTTTACACACTTTAATTACTAGTTTGAACTTTAATTCCTTTGGTATATTGTAAGATTTAATTCCAGTTGAAATTTTAATATTCCGTAAACTCCTCGCTTAAACATAAGGGAAAGGGTTCAAGTTTTGCTTTGAAATGAGCCACAAATTGGGAACAACAGTTCAAGAGTTATCAGAGGGGCTTGCCAAGATGCAACCACTTGTGATTTCACATTAATGAAGATACCAAAAATGAACTCGAGCTAAACTTATAATACGAAGTTCTTCAGGACAGACTAACTTTCAGCTGTGTGATTTTAGTGGCTCAAGTCTCAAACATTAGCGCAGCTGCACTACTAAGAAAAGGTGTTGAAGGGCAGCCAACTACTCCCCAGCCACCACTCTCTAGTCATGATGCATGTGTTTTGTAAAGATGGTGTGGTGTTAGGGAGATCTTGAAAAGGAAAAAAGTGGTCTACATTTTGGTGTTTGTTTCTTTTAAAATTATTCAGAGGGCTGCCTGTTCTCTGGGGCTTAATTACTTCATAAATCTCCCGCACGCCCATTCTCACTTTTGCTAGTTCAGGGAAATTCCAAGGACATAGGTTGACAACTATTGCTTTTACTTAACCATCACAAATGACTAGAATAGCAACTAAATTTTACATGAAAACGATGCAAAGTCAATTAAAGACAATTAAAAATAAAACGGCAATGGGTATCCTTATCAGATTAATTATAAGAACATTTTGATTGGCAACTCTTAAATGGCAGCGCTTTAGGTGAAACGATCGTGCTCCAGATTCTCCTTTTCACTTTTTCGGCTAATTCCAGTTAGTCTAAATATATCCAGTAATGCGATGGAGCTAATGCACCCAAAAGAGTTGACAACGTAAGTCGCTAAGTAGGTGTCATCATCATCGAATTTGCCATCAAATACCATTAGAAGACAATGTCAACAAATAACATTTGCAAAGGGTCACTCACCAAGGACGTTATTACATCAAATACAGTTTTCATCCTGGTTAGGCTTCGTCATTACATTGTTTTCATAAACACCAAATTTACTTACTTTTCTGTTCTTCACAAATTCCTTTCGTCTTCACATTTACAATACGAATATTATAATATTAATTCCTTCAATCATTTTCTTTACAAAATCATTTTCCAGTTAGATGTCACCTTAAAGAATCACACAATTGATTGTGTTTTCCTTCAAAATAATTCCATTACACTAATCGCTGCTGCACATTAACCAGTCAGACAAGAATGCTATGTTCCTCAGATGGTAATCTTCACAGCTAGATGGAAGTGAGCATAAAGTGGCAAAGGATACCCCTCAACTACAGAGGAAATGGAATCTCACTCAATTACGGGGAGCTGTTAAGAAAAGACCTGTAATTAAAGTGGCTTAGTTAACAACACTGCAAAAAACTGTAGATTTAAATACCACACCTGAAGTACTGCCAAAGGAAAGGACAAATATGGATTCACCTACAAAGAGCCAAGACAATCTGTCAGTAACTTGAGAAATAAGGATAAATCTGTAAGCAACTTTAGAAATAAGGATACTGTATGCCAATCAATTCATTTCAATAAATAAAGATTCCATTTTAAATCTGACACAAGAACCTCTTACAACTTTATTGCTGATGGAGAGGTATAGCTTGGAAAGGCCACGAATAATGGGCACATCTCGAAGTTCCTACTGAATACCTAGGTACTGCCTACCAGTTTTGGGATAATTTATGGTAGATGCTGTGGTAAAAATACCCTTCGTTGTTCTTGATTCCAAAATTGAACATTGTAAGGTCAACTAAATGCTGATGTCACAGAAGTTTTCTAACTACACAATTTGTACAAAGTCTACCAAAAATACTTAGCACATTTAAGTGCCTTACCAGAACCCCTGACTCGCCAGGAGAGTGAGCCAACTAAACCAAAACTCTAGAGAAATCGAAGTATTCATCCAGCATACTCCAAAACAGAAAAGAAATTTATTGTAAAGTATGAACGATTTGACAAATCTCAGAAAAAAAAACTCGTCACCAAAATAGGACTAAAGTGTGGACTTCAACGAGAGATAGGAATTCTCTAATGACACCAGTATGTTTTTTTAACCTACAGTTCCACTCTAAAGGATCTTCCCAAGAGACCTAACCAACATTTTCCTATCGATAACTTTGTCCTCACTAAAGAATTTATAATGAGGCCCACTGCAGAAATACTGGAATAGCAAGACAAAGTTTTGAAAAATAATCGACAGATCTATATGAATGACTCGGACATAATCCCCTCTGCATAACAATGAGCAAAGTGGACCATGGAACCTGAGAGGATCTATGAAAGGTTTCGCTGATGGAAACATGTTTCAATGATTGTTACTTTGTGGAATTAGTTCCAGTGGAAGATATCATCTGTCATTTTGAAATTAAGGCATAGTCTGTAATTTGTCGTACAGCAGGTGTCGACCTCAAATCAGTCTTTGTAATTTATCATTCACTACTGACTTCATTATTGAACTGCATTCACTAGCTTTCTATTTGCCTCGCATTTTGTTAATAATAAATGGTTCACCTGCACAATTTAGCTCTTGCCCTGAATCAAAAAACTTATTAATCTGGAAATGCTTAGCATTGCGCCATGAAAGGCTGTAATAGGTTCAAAATTTAGCAGCATTTAGGTAAATGACCCAGCCTAGATAACGTCTGGTATCATTGCTCTTCTATATAACTCAAGCCTCACTGTTTCTTCTTGCTTCGCTTGTCATTTCTCCTTTGTTGCTCACAGTCAGTTTCTCTTTTTGACATAGCAGTCATGCTCTTAATTGCATATCATATAGTACCTCAAATGTTTTATGCCTCCAAGGTTCAGTTTTGCATACTTCTCGGTCTGTTCTCTAATATCTTTTTTTTTTTATTCTGCTCGATGAAACCGAGTCCAAACACTCTTCTCTTAACTCTGGAAACAGGAATTACTACAAACATGTCTTACCTCATAGATCCCAGCGCTTGGCCTTTGGCCCAAACTCTATATTCTCTTCTATTCTATTCAAACATGTTGTAGAAGGACCACATAGTTTATACTGCAAAATATGTCGGTAAAAGATTGAAAATTTTGAATGTCAAAAATTATTTTCTTCATTAAAGTAGCCTATTGTGCCTGTTCGTCCTTGATTTGACCAGCGCTCTATTTAGATTCCCTTAAGCTAGAGGAAAGTCCCTACTCATTTCGATTCTTGTAATAAATTAGGTCCACACTTTCCATATTTATAGCGACAATCAGATTTTCAAGGTTTTCTTGGTTCGTCGAAAAAGTGTCCCTTTACTGACATACTTTACAACCTGCTTTTCCATTTTCTCCTCTTTTCCATCTCATGGGGTCTGATCTAAGTAAAGGCATTGGGTTTGCAGCCTCATTGGTCTTTGCATTATAACAAAACTTACGGAAACGACTTAGGTTCTTAATGCTACGAACAGTCTCGTGATGATTAATATTGTGGCACCGTTTATTCATCTACATCTAAGTCGGTCAATGTTCATTTTAAAAATTGAACGTACAAAGAAAAATGCTAATAGAAAACAATTCCAAGATATTATAGTTTTCCTGAGTTATACAACAGGAAAAACAGCAAAACAGCAGAGATTAACATCCACAACATACTTCGACGAGGAAACACCAATTATTAATGGTCACTGGGATGGATCTGCTTGTTGCTACAGCAGACACAATGCTTGGTAAAGCAAGATGATTTTATAAAGAATTTTATGCAATTGCTGGTGGATTAAACTAAATCCTTAACAAGAAAACACTTTGTCCAGTGAAAGTGATACTTGACTGAGTGATGTACAGAAGGGAAAGCGACACGAATACCTTGTAGAATTTATGACTGACTGAACTGTTTGGTCATAATCTTCACATTTTGAGGGCCCAAGCAGAACAAAAAGAATTTAACAGATTATGGTAAAATGAGTTTTGACTGGCTGATGGGGCAATCTTATTACATGATGAATAGAGCATTTTGGATAATGAAAAAATTACCAGTATATTATGAATTTAGGTGCAAGATATAGCAAGTGGGGTTTGCTAGTAATATAGTGAATTAATGGGGAACCAAAGTGAATACATTATACATTGTCTCTATGGCTGTTTAATGTTTTACTGAATGAAATGATGTGAGAATTTCAAGGAATGACATCTGATAAAGCTAATGTTGCGAGATAAGAAAATGGGTAGTAAATGAAATGTGGAATGGCTGATTTAGCAGATGGTACATAACCAACTGGGGACAGGGAGGCAAAACTGCAGGAATAAATGAAAGAGTTTTCAGAGTATTTGTGAGATGGGAAAATTAAAAGCAAATGTGAGTTAAAGGTTTATGAAGGTAAACATATATATATATATATATATATATATATATATATATATATATATATATATATATATATATATATATATATATATATATATATATATATATGGATGATGGTAAAATGGAAGCAGTTGAGTTGTGCAGATATTTAGGAGTAAATGTAGCAAATGATTGTTCGATGAGGTGAAGCAAAGAATATAAAAGAGTCTGAAAAAGGGTAGGAAGAGAATTTGGTTGTCTGTGAAAACCAAGGTGGCAGGAAGCGTGAGTGTGTATGCAAAATAGAAGTGAATAGCACAGTGTGTGTGAAGAGCCGCCTTGTAGGTACATGAAGTGGCTAATGTTGTTAAGGCTTTCTGTACAAGGGTTCATCTACGACTCAGAAGTTAAAGTATGAATACGGCAGTATCGTCTTATCTTTTTCGTTGTAGCCATCCCATCGTAATGGAAAAGGGATTATATATATATATATATATATATATATATATATATATATATATATATATATATATATATATATATATATATATATATATATATATATATATATATATATATACACACACACACACACACACACCATTAAGCCAATTTTTCAAGGAGGATTTGGATTCAGAGAAAAATGTAATGGTCACCGCCGCATCATGCGTAAACTGCAAAATCTTGCAAGAACCTCGTGTGCAGAAGAATTCTGCAAAATTAAGTGCTTCATATGCCTACACTGAAGGCTTATCTGCAGATGGTCAAACGCCGCCATCACACGCGCAGTACCATTCACGTTTCAGGTGAACGTTTTCTTCTGAGACATCAGGGCCTTCTTCCTTTCCACAAGCTCTTTCACACCGTCTATCAAACCCTTTCTAGGACTTATCTCTTTCCTTCCTTAAATTTCTGAATGATCTACTCTTTCAGCAGCCTTTCCTCCACTCTTTCCAAATGGGCAAACCACCTCAAAGCCTTGATTCCTCCTTTCACAATTTCCATATTTATATTCACTACATATATTACAACTATATATCACTTTCATATTTATCTTAAATTGATTATGCTAATAGTGTGGAAAAGCTTTTTTTTTTTTTTTTTTTTTTACGTTGAAACCTAATGCGTCAGTGAATATTTTTCTTCCATTTTTATGGCGATTAAAATGGAGCGCAGTTTAAGGGAAGGCTTCTTGAGGATTCCAGCTTTTGTCAGCTGCGACAGGGAATTTTGCCCAGTGACATGCCACTGCCAGTAAGTGCGTTTAATTTGCTTTATAAATAGTACAAACTTATTTAGGTTTGTTTTTGTTATTAGTATTATTATTCGTATCTCAACAAAGAAGCTATTTTTTCGCTTCAGTTTGTCGGTTTGATAACGAGATGACGCGGACAGTCACCTATGGATTTTTGCGAGCATACTGCCGGAGATGAACCTTGGACTCGATACCAGCAAGAAATGATTACTTCTGCGGGAGACGGGAATACGAAGTGTGAGGAGGAGAAAGGACTTTTTGTGGCTGGATTGCTCACTTCCAGTGTTCTTGAATAACTCTTTTAGTTTTCTGTAAAACAAAAGTACCGAGATGGCTATTTGTCTGTCCTTCCGCCCTTTTCCTGTCCGCCCTCAGATCTTAAAAACTCCAATCATCAAACATACCAAATCGCAGCCTTCTAGCCTCAGTAGTTTTTATTTTATTTAAGGTTAAAGTTAGCCATGATCGTGCGTCTGGTACCGCTGTAGGTGCCAAGAACACAGACCACCACCGGACCGCGGCTGAGATTTTCATGGGACGTGGCTGAAAGTTTCATACAGCATCATACGCTGTACAGAAAACTCCATTGCGCCGAAAAAAAAAACTCGGCCATTATTTACTTGTTTATTTTTGCAGACTAGAAATTCTGAGACAACCCTAATACTTTATTTACTGCACTTCCCACCCACAGTCTCCACAACAACATGTTTCTCCGCAAGGAAATCTTGGAAACGTAAAACATTTTTCTAAGGCCATGTTTTATGACCATGAACTCGCGTGACATTCAACCGGGATACATCAGAGTAACTGTATGCTTTGTGAGTGGTTATGCTATTGATAAAATCTCACTTGGAAATTTCATAGATGATGCCCCCTTTTCCTTAGAAACAGAATTTGATTAAAAGGAATTCATAATTATAATCAACGGTCCTTCGATTTCTTCTTTCTAGTAACTCTTTTGCCATTCAGCTTCAAGTTCTCTTTTCTACAGATGCTATTTCCACCCTGTTCTATTCACCTGACGGACACCCATCTTCCATCTCTTAAGCATTCATGTATCAGCGCCTACCGCATCTACATTTATCCTAAGTAGATTCACTTCACCCCCGTACCATCATTTACGAGACGCCATTTTGCAAATGCTGACATAAGTTTGGTTTGTCAATGCCTACTAACAAACAACCGACCAAAATCCTGAATTGTTCGGTTTGGTCATATCTGTCCGTGTGTTGGAGTTCCCTATTCCTGATCTCTAGGCTCTCGTCAAATTTCCTCTTCAATGAATCGGCCTCTCAGTTATCATGGAGACAACCCTGCCGTTTAGCTCTCCTGTTTTCTGTTTCTACCTATACTCGCTCGGGCATTAATTTGCTCGTTTGTCCGTCCTACGGATAAAAAGGCACATGAGCAAGTCGCCAGACATTTTCGTTAACACCCAGATTCCTCAGATGAAGATTTCTTGCAGGACACTGCTTCCTTGCATCTCTTTGCTTGTCTGTATTCACACTGCGCCTCCCCCGTGAGGTCTTTTGCCATGCGTAGGCTACTTCTCCACACCTCCCCTGGGACGCAGTTTAAGCAATGCTATGTCCCTCTCCTTGACATTTGTTCCTCACACAGGGAGGATTCCTTTTGATACGTTCTAATGGAATTTTCTTTTCTAGGAAGCAACCTTAGGTCCCACAAAAGTACATATGTATTTAAGGAACGAAGCATTCAACGATTGCAGTTTAAGAAACGAACTCGCTTTATGCTTATTTGCATATTTTTTGAGTCAAACTTTATTGATTTTGTGACTGGTTATAGTTGAGTCATACTGGAATGAACTCGTGAAATGCCAGCCGGTGGATGCTAAGGAATCTATGAAAATGTCTCCCAAACAGTTCTGGTGTCAAATGTATGCGCTTTGTCAGTTTCTTGGTTTCCGGAAAATGATCGAGGATGAAGGTATGGCCCAGCTGTCACTAATATTCCCCTGGTCCTTATTAAGAGCCTTCTTCGTTTAGTTTGTGTAAAAAGAACTGTTCTTTTCTGTATTATCTGCGTCTGTTTCTTCCACTTCTTTTTCTTTTTCCTATTTTTATTACCATTACTGTTGTTGCTGTTACTACAACAGCATCGAGTTCCTAGTCATTATGTTGTTCCTTCCACCGTCACCGATGCTTCCGTAGTTTTTGCTTCCATTTCTTTGATTTGTCTTATCGCCTTCATCCTTGTAATATTTCCATTATTATCATCACTCATTTTTAGTATTGTCGTTCGTGTTATTAATATTGTAAATATCATTAAAGTATGCGTTGCACCCTCTCTCCTGAAGCCTGTTGCTCTTTTAGCTATGCGGTTTTTGTTATGTCTCATGACTGGATATTAATGTCACAGTTCCAAGTATTTCACGATGACCGCTTTCCGCACGGCGCGCGGCACACTAACCTCTCTGGGTGGCATCTAAGGCATGTGGTGGTCAGGGGAATTCAACGGATTTCGCAGTTGATGATGAAACGCTTCATCCGTGTTTTATTGGCATGAACATTTAACGTTAGAGGGTGCCTATCATTATTTTCCGTACCAGTGAGGTGCATATTGCAGTCATTTACATTTCAAGTAATTTGTAGTTTATTCTGGAGCGTTTGGTGCGTCCGCTTTTCTGTCCTCATTGCATTTGCTTTATCGCAGTGATGACAGCGTTCATTCCGAGGTTCGGTGTGTCGCTGATTTTCTTTGATCTTTTGAGGGTTTTTAGCAGACCGGAGACTGCCCGGTATTGATTGTTTGTTTTGCGGTCAAAGAGTGGAAGAGCGCTCAAGGAGGTTTATGTCAGATGAATGATGATTGCATGTTATTTACAACCCTGAAATGTTCAAAAATAGCTCCATCGCTGCGATGGTATTGTATCTTCCGTCCTAGATTTGGTGCTACATTGCCTTGCAAGAAATACCCTCGCATGAACATTTATCACATATCATTGCATGTACGTCAACCACACTTTAGTTCACGACGAGTGAACCAGTGGAATTAGAGTTGTAGATGACGTGGGATAACATTTTGCTCTCTTTGTTGAAGTCATAACGCCGGCGTTAAATGCTCATTTCCGGGCCTTCTCTTCGTCATTGTACATGGCGCCGTGACATACCAGGAAGAACAAGGACAAGGTTTGCTCAAGTATCAGGTGTCCATGTGAGGCCATGATATTCAAAGCTGCTTTCACGTATTCACGGCATCCCGTGAGCAACAGACAGACCCGTTAAAATTCCCGGTGTGTTTATTTCTTTACATGTGCTGTAATGAGTGATGGCCATTTTGACGTATGATGATTGTTTTAATAACTTAGTGAAATGCACCCATTTCCATTCAAGAAATGGTCATTGTTGATTTCTTGCAGGTCACATATTGGTCCTGAATAAGGATCTCAGAGGACAAAGCATTCCTTCTACAACGGTTTCTCTTGTGAAATCCTAATCAGAATACTTCCCCTCCCTTTCGACAATGCCACAAAGTTCGGTAAAGTGCCGCCACATATCGGGCCGATCGTGGGTATTGGGTAAGAAGGAACGTTCTACCCTCGCCTTACATAAGTTGGCGAATAGAATAATCATGGAGGTCTCATAGCCATTCACTCTCTCTCTTTCTCCATTTATACATATATATATATATATATATATATATATATATATATATATATATATATATATATATATATATATATATATATATATATATATATATATATATATATATATATATATATATATATATATATATATATATATATATATATATATATATATATATATATATATATATATATATATATATATATATATATATATATATATATATATATATATATATATACATATATATATATATATATATATATATATATATATATATATATATATATATATATATATATATATATATATTATATATATACATATATCAGTAACGTTGTGGAAGAAATTGCCCAGCACAGAAATGCTGCTTGGTTATATATTAAATTATGAACGAAAGCGCACCTTTAATGGAATGAAAGGCCATTTTGTTTTTAGAAGGTATAGTCAGGGGAAAATGAATCTTGAATCATCACTCTTTGTGATTAGAGATTTTTCATTTGGAAACCTGATTGGTAGCGAAGTTAGTCACTGTAGCTAGATGGAAATGAAATAAAAAAAGGAAATGAATACAATGAATAGTTCCGAATATGGAATTATGAAAGAATTGCCATTATTAGATGTGTAATAAATATTGTCAATGCTAAAACTGCCATTCCCCCCTAAGCGCTTGAATGCGGTACCGCGCGAATGTAAATAACTCTATTGCCTGGAACACATGAACTGCGATGAACTTCGAGACGGGTTAAGAGAGAGAGAGAGAGAGAGAAAGATGGGGGAGGGGTAGGGGCTAACTGCAATATTGTATGAGATCCTCTACGGCAACGCGACTATGCTTCGTTGTTTGTAGCCATAAACTCATTAAGGCCGTATAAATCGGAAATGAGAATTGGTCTTTGGATCCGAGACAAACGAACTAATTAAAACCGTGATATATAAATTTTCGATCGGAGCGGTGGAGCGCTTATGAAGTTGCCACCTGCCAAGAGTCGTTACATATCGGCGTGATTAGTCATTTCCCCCCGTCGAATAATTATCACTACCTATTGGAAAAGCTGAGTGTATTATTTGAGCTGAAATGGCTAATGAGAAAATAGACGCTTAAAAATGGTTTGGGTCTCTTGTGTCAGAGAAGCCAAGAATAGCGTCAGTACGGTTCGTTTTTTTTTTTTCTTTTCATTGTCTATTGTTTTTTTCCTACTGCCAGTCAGTGAATGCTAGTCAGGGTCACATGGGAACGCTGCTGTTTACTCGCAATTACTTGACTACCTCTGCCAACGAAGGTTGGAAGGTGGTTGTGCCATCACTCGTATCTGTATTTGCGAAAGCGCGTGTGTGGGAATGAGCGGCTTCTCGTGATTTTGTGTGGTCCACATTTATTGAGTGGGTGCCCTCCAAATGATTTTCCGGCAGTCGATGAAGATTTAACGAACTGTGGTCATGAAAACTCTCAGCTCAGTAATCATCGTGGAGTATGCTGTGGTTTTGAAAAGGAGGATTTTCAGAGATAACGACGTCAATTTGTTACTATGAATGTGATTTATCAACTGATTTCACTCTTGCTACGGAAAGGAATTTTCACCAACATGGCCCTCTGTTGGTGAATCATCTGTTAGACACTCCTACTGTACTTTTAAGTACCCGATGCTAAGTAGTATGGCTGACTTTCTGACAAAATATTGATCAGCTATCTTCTAGCAAATGGTTAGCTTTTTTTCCTCTTTTTATAAAAAGGTCACAGAACATAATCTACAAAATGAAGTCCGCCTCTGGAATAATCTGATAATACATTAACCAAAACGATTCCCAGTGTAAAGTCACTGGAAGAACGATGAACAAAAATTGACTGTTCTTTAGATAATTTGATTATTGTCAGTTTTTGAAAGTTAGAGTTTTGCACAAAACTAAGAAAATAATCTTTTTCCTTACGTCTTCAATCCCTAAAAGATCAAATAAACTCAGCCTGCTTAATCACATACCGGTATGTCAAAAATGACACCAACCCCAGGGAATGATGCAGACGGATTTTCCACAGCATTTATGATACATCCAGATATATGTGTGTCTGCGGTCCTCATTTTATATATTAAAGGACTCTACTTGATGGATGATATAAAAAATTATTAAATGCTGTTGTATAGTATCCGTAGTACAAGAAGTATTTCATGCAGTGGACGGTGTAACCAGTTATGAAGCTGACTTCTCACATATACCTTCCTGATCACTTGTTATTACGAAGGATTCTGTTTCACGCCGCTCATCTCGACTGACCTATCTTTTCTTGATATCGCTTTTCAGCGTAGGATGTCCTTCTTTGTCTTATGCCACAAATACCATACAAGCATCCTTCATATGGGGCATACTGAATGAAGAATTTCTCTGTTCTGGTGACGGAGTGGTAGCAAGCATAACTGTGGCACTTGGTTCTGGTCCCATATTCACCTCGCCAGCTGTTCAGGAGTAGAATCGGAGCCGTAACACCAGATATTGTTCAGGCGGCATTAAATCTATTCGTAGAAATTTACGTTAGGCTGATGTCTGTACAGACATGACGAACAATGAGGTAATTTCGTCCGTCATGGAATTCAGGGCACAGATATGAGTTTCCCCTTAGCTGGATAAACAGTCCTTTGCTTCCAATATCTTCTTCGTGTCCGTACCTTTTACGAATTCCGTTAGCTTATTAACAAACATTAAGTGTTAATTTAAAAAAAAAAGTTTGGTACCTTTTCAAAAAAGAAAAAGATTTGGTTTTAGTATCGTAACTGTAAACAAGTCTCTTTTTAAAGTGCAATAACTGTAAACCTACTGGAATATTTTATCTGGTGGTTTGACTTGTGTTGCCGTTTGGTATAATAATTACGTCCACATGCAATTTACAAATATAGAACGGATAGCTTTGGGTACGTTGGGTCTGGCCAGAGGGTTTGAAATCCCATACGTGTAGGGACAGCATATATATATATATATATATATATATATATATATATATATATATATATATATATATATATATATATATATATATATATATATATATATAATCTACTGGTCAATTTTACCAGATACATATGTCCTGTAGCGGGAAACGAACCCGCGTCCCATAATCACAGCGAGGTCACGTTGCCGACCTGACCACGTTTCCCGCTACCGGACATCATAATGGCTTCATATTTCTTGCACTTGGATCCAAAAAGCTCGAAGAATTGATAAGTTAATTATCGAGGTCATTGTAGCTATTACAATTATATGTATGTATGTATATGTGTATATATATATATATATATATATATATATATATATATATATATATATATGTATATGTATATATATATTTATATATATATATATATATATATATGTATATATAAATTATATATATATATATATATATATATATATATATATATATATATATATATATATGTATGTATATGTATGTATGTATAAAATATATATATATATATATATATATATATATATATATATATATATATATATATATATATATATATATATATATATATATATATATATATATATATATATATATATAAAATCTTCGTTAGCTAAGGAAGAACTAAGCAACTGATGGAATGCAGACATCATAAAGTATGCAATAGATAGCAGACCTTCTTCGTAAAAATACTAAGATTAGTTCCAGAGTTGGAAATTCGTGAAAGACTGTAAAAGTGATATGTTCTTACGAGCCTCAAGACAGAAATTCTCTTCACAGTTTCAGAATGAAAATTCTTTTCAGGATTTAAAGTAGAAATTCTTGTACGAGTTTATGGAATTTCGAAGAGTCACAAGATGAAACATTTCTCAAGGTTCCCCTCTTCAAATAATCTCAGAATTAAATTGCTTTAAAATGTTAACCCTCAACAGTAAGTCTGATCGCTAAGGATTTTTAATCTTATATTAATTTCCCAGTTTTTTTTTTTTTTTTACTTTATGAATTTTTGAGAGTTATATAGTTTTAAGGTGACTTGTACGGTCACTGTGGATATTATGTTGATATAACCACTGTCGCTGAGAGCAAATTCTCATGATCATTTTATAGTTCCCCGAAGTTCGGTTGTTACTCGTCTGTTTCAAGAGTTACGTTGTAGGGAATAATGATTTATTGTAATCGAAGAAGGATTTTGGAAGAGATATAAATAGTAAAATATAATTAGTAAGAATATTTCTCTCGGCATCTGTTATATCGCTAAAATACTGCATAATGGAAATCTCTGGCAAGATACCTTACAAAGCTGTTATAAAACTGAAAGAGAGGAACAAATAAGCACCAGTAGACACGATCCTGTTTGCGGAACTTTAGTTGCATAAAAACCCGAGAGATAACTACAGAAGCATGATAAAGAACACTTACAGGGAATCTGTTTGCAGTCTTTAATGTCAGCATTTGTTTCAGTGACTTCTAGTCTTGAAACCATTGTCTTCTCACCGTATTTTGTCGCCCGACACGAATCACGCCTTCACTCACTGAGTCCTAGTTCTGAAGCCTGCTCCTTGGGGACTCAATGCCACATTGTCTAAGCTTATTCGGTTTATGTTAAGTTGGTCTTGAGCTAGCACGGGCTCTTGCCTTAAGGCAGCTCGAAATTGTTGTAGTAAGCATAGTAAGCATCAGTGTATAAGTAGTCTGTGATTTGGATATCAAACATAGACTCACCTGTGTGTTGTTGGGCATACTGGCTTAGCTTAGCGCGTTACGTTAATAGAGTTTCTTCTGGAACTTTTCCTTTGGGGAGCAAAATTTTGGGGCTAATCTAGTTTTTGGTAAAGATACAAATAAAAACATGAAACCTTTTTATTCTAGTTCTTTTCCATATGTGTATGCATTTTGCTTGATTAAAAATGGGCACGTTTCATGCTTATTATTTTTCTTTGATTTTTCTTTTTTGTAATTCAGGTAATCGGCAACAGTTGGCTGACTTTCAGTGCATACTTTCAGCAAGAAGAAAATGTCTGTTCCACTAATTTCTGCAAATGGAAAGAATTGCTTTTAACTTTATACGGTAATATGTTTTTAACAGTTTTTTTCACGGACCATTGTCATTTTAACGTTTAACTTCTGCGAATGAAAAAAATCATTTTGAGGTCTTCTGATAAAGGATGTTTTGTTTCCACTCTCTTTATTAATATTTACTTTTTTGGAATCAAAATTACTTAACCTTTAATTTTTGTTAAAAGAAACATCGATTTAATCTTCTTTATATTCAGTCCAAGTTTCATTCATTTATACATCTACATGTAAATCATGTTTTGATACCTTTTAGGGTAATAGTGATACTGACATAACGATAAGAAGATGGAAGAGAAGCTTTATAGTTGTTAAAATCATCCTCTCCGGTAATCATGAAGAGCACCAGGAAGAGCCTTTTTTTCATATTTCTGGATGAAATGTAGACTGTTCGCCGCTTGTGACAGGCTTCTAAATAAGTTATCTATAGAAGAAAGTTACCAACATATAGAGGAAAGTCAGTCACACTAAAGTTGTTTCTAAATAAGTTATCTATAGAAGAAAGTTACCAACATATAGAAGAAAGTCAGTCACACTAAAGTTTCATAAACTAAAATTTAAAGGATCCCACAGAAAAAAATGCTTCCTTTTTTAAACTGGAATGGTTCATGAAATGGCTCTTGCATATCATCAGAGGATTGTTTTTCGGTTTTCACAAGTACCAAATTTGTGAATAGCGGTTCCTGAAAGACGTCCCTTCCTTTAGCCTTCCTTTGTGTTTTTATTTCTAAGACGAGCTTCTCGCCACGGCGGTATTTTGAAAACCAAAACTTGCTGACAGCCAAAATGGTGTTCGATTTTTATTGTAAGACTTTTGATGCCTCACGCAAGACTTGCATAGTTTCTCTTTGTTTTGGCCTCACCACTTTAGCTTCCTGTGTGTAATTTTGAGGCATATTTTCATCGCATTATTTACTATTTTATTTTTCGTTGCGTGCCTTTGGCCTAGTCGCATTACATGGCTTGTCGTTGCTTTTACAAAGTCCCATCACTCAGTAGAAAAAAATAAAGAAATCCAGTTACATGGCTTTTTCTTTCAAGTAAGTATGATGGCTGTGACAACCCCTTGGGGACTTGGAAGCTCCCTCTTGTGTTTTAGGGAAAATTAGCATATTGATTCCTTTGAACACAGAAAAGGCTTTGAGAACTAAGGATATTATTTTTCCCACAGTTCCCTTCTTCTGAATGCTCTAGATCCCTCTCTCTTCTCTCTCTCTCTCTCTCTCTCTCTCTCTCTCTCTCTCTCTCCTGTCATTATCTAAGTCTTCATGCTCCTGGCCGGTTTCGCATGAATGCCATGAAGATGTGAATAACGATATTAAGTTTGCATGTACTGGCTGAAAATATATTAACTACCAAGTCCTTTGGATACTTAGTTGAGATGATATCACTGAGAAAAAGGGTCTGAAAAAATCTTTACTTCCATCTTATTCCAACCCACTGTGACCACCGCCATTAAAACCCCGCCCATTTCTCTCTCTCTCTCTCTCTCTCTCTCTCTCTCTCTCTCTCTCTCTCTCTCTCTCTCTCTCTGATCAACAGTTTTCGTTTGTCCCTTGATCTTTGCCGCCCGTCGCTATCGTTGCCGCGGGCGATCTCAAAACGGAATCTATTCCTTCTGCTTTTTCTATTTTCCATCTGATGAAATGGAATGAAAAGTTTCGCTCAGAAAGAAAGACAAAGAATCATAAACAGATGGATAGAGAAGGAGACAAAGAACCAGTATTATTTACAGAGTCGGTTATTCTACCTGGAGACCCGAGGCTACCGCAGCCTTTTTTTCGGTCATGTGCCTCCACAAATTAACCTGCGACCTGTTTTTGAATTTGTCCCAAGATGGAATGAAAACTGCCTTCTTTGAGGAGGAGGAGGAGGAAGAGGAGGATCTTGGAGAGTGACTAGACTTTGGAAATAGATGCGACTGTTTCTCTGACGGTTTTACCTGATATACACAGGCAATACGATCATAAAAGAAGATTAATTCTTTTGACTGAATTCAGTATTGTTTTGTGCTGGTCCGTATGTTTTCTCTTCGTTGTTTCTTCATCTGAACAGATAGGCTGGGGAGACCCTTTGGTATTGTCCATTGCTATTTTCCTGGAGATGAACATCCGTAAAATATTCCAATTTGGGCCACGGCCTAAATCCTCAGAGTATATCATACAGTTTTCATCATGACAGGTTTGATTAAAGTAGCATAATTATCTAAGCGAATTTTCTTAAAGATATTTCTGATAGTGATATCTTTTGGCTCATTATAAAGTAACCCGCGAAATGCTCTCTTTATTTGTGATTTGGTCGCTAAATATGAAGGGAAAGAGGCTATTAGTGATAGAACTTAAAAAAAATGAAAAACTTAGCAGTTTAAACATCAAAGAATTGAAAATAGTGCCGTCATAAAGCGACGTTATTCTTAATGCAATACTGAGAAATTTTGTAAAGAGAAAAATTATGCACAGCCATAAACTTGTAACAGTAACTTCATAAAGTAATGTTATTTATAAAGTTTTTACATTTTGTTATATTTCATTACGTTTAACTGTTCTCCTTAGTTTCAGTAATGTTCACGTGGAAGTACGCAGGGACTTTTGATTAAGTATAGAAGTGAAAGCTTTTAGTCACCCAAGTTTTATAGAAGCTGACAAAGCAAATCTGATAATTTAAGTCTCCATTTCACAAGCGTGTTTCCTAAATATATAGAATTTCAGTAAAAACTTTGCGCTGATTGTTAAGCCATTATCAAAACGATTTTAATATTCCACATCATTACTATTTCTAAGAATGTTATTAACATTTCTTATATTTTGGTAAATCATATATTTTCCTCCTTGACTTTTACTTATCTTTTTGGCGGTCTCATGCCGGAGAGATGCTGTGAAGTTATAATCATCCTTAAAATAAAACATTCCAAATTAAGGATGTAATACCGTTTAAGCTTTTTTATTTCAAATTGCACACACATGCACACACACGTACACACACACAAAACGAATATCAAGAGGAGAAAACAGTACACATCTGAAAGTATACAGTACATTTACTTTATCACCATATCCTGCCTTCCACTAATTCAACACCTAATAATAATAATAATAATAATAATAATAATAATAATAATAATAATAATAATAATAATAATAATAATAATAATAATGAACATATTTACCACGACCAAGGGGCTATCCCAATACCAGATATATCCATTTTGAATATATAAATGGAATGAAAAACTAACCTAAGAGTTTCCTTCTCTGGTTCCATGATGCAGAATTGACAGATCCGTTACATTTGACTTATTTTACTGAAATCTACCATGACGACGTCGATTTTTGAGGCTTTATGACATCTTCATAGTTCCACTGAGAACTTCAATATTGAATCTAAGACAGTTGGAGGTGTGGATAAGAGCGGCTTTTTCCCCCTGTGGGTCTATATTATCTAATAAAAGCAAATCAATGTTTGGTGCTCTTGTGACAGAAAAAAGATTAAACGCCGAAACCCTAACACATAAGCGCTACCATCACGTTTGAGTTAACTGACTGACAAAGTCCGGTGGATCTGTGCTGTCACTTATATCAGAGTTTCCATACATGATTGTCCTTATTCTGGAATTCGGAAGGGCCTCCAGCTCGGCCTCTTGAGTACTGCATTTGTCAGAACCTTTAATCATGAAGAATCGGTTTGAATGCTAACTAGTAAATATTGTCAATTTACTTTTTAATGGGGAAATTATCAGATACTCCAGATTTTTCACAATGAAAAGGTTTTAGGAATATTCCAACTAGTCATCCGACCATGTTAAAGCTAACGTTATTTTTTTTTAATACAGAATCCAATAGTTGCTGTAGAAGCCTGCTTCCACATACAGTAGTTTCAAAACTCATTTGCCATTCAATGTTCCAACAGAAGATAGAAAGCCTAAGCAAAATACCCTCACTTTTAAATACCCACGAGCACCTAAGGGGTATATCTACGTTTTTTCATTCATTTTTGGGGGAGTCGAGATGTTGATATCATCAAAATGCTGAAGGACCCTTCAATGCAACAATGCGTAGATCATAGTTTTGGTAGTGTGCAATGGACGTGAATGTACATTATTACAATGACATCTGAACAATACCGCCAAAACGACTCTAATATGAGAGAAGCTCGAGACGGCAAGTCCCTGATTATGGACACTACTAAACGTATTGGACGTCGGATCAGGGTATCTTCATTCTTATATTTTAATGAGGGCCTCTTATAAGAGTCTGAACCCGGGCTGAATAACAGTAAATGTAAACGTGGCATGTATAACCTCTAGGCTACTTTTGTTACACACAAAAATAAATATATCAGTGAACCTTGTTATTTTTATTATTATGATTACTTTTATTCAAGTTGGGAAGAGGTTATGTTTTCACCTCTGTACACGTGTGTTAACAGGATTTCTTTAGAATGGTTGAACGGATTTTGATGAATCTTGGCAGATAAAACTCATCGGACGAATTTCCTCAAGTAATTAACTTTAAGAAAGATTCTTCTTAGAGTTCACGATTAGTTGTCGTAAAAGCAAATGGACATTCTGCTGTTCACGGGTTTCTTAACCTCCTACATATCTGCGGCGCCTATTTTATATTGAATGCATAGTGCCCATGCATAATAAGCTCATGCCTTCATAAGAGTGTTCATTTACTGCATTGTGAGGTTTTTCCTAAGAGTTCTTTTTAATTATTATTAGCAGTAATAGTATTAGAAAAAGTTCAACAAATAAAGATAATAATGAAGGTTACATTAATGTGCGGAGAAACGGGGATCATAATCATTTAGTATCACAGGAAACCTGCTTTTAAAATGGCATATTTTCATTTGATATGCACACAGTTCATGTGAATACCCACGGTGTGAAGTATTTAGCAGACAAGTGAGACTGGAGCTTTATAACTCTGGGAATGCTTAGTTAAACATGGTGATACATTGTAGTATATACTCTTCCTTGTCGTCGTCATGTCTTGGCGATAAAAGGGGAATGTCACCGAAGCAATAAAAGGGAATCAAGTTTCTTTCCATTCCATTCCAGGCACCACTTTCTGGTCTCACTTCGTTAAAAGATTGTATTCCTGAATGACAAAGTCTAAACGAATAAATTAGCACAACTGCCCTTAAAGAACTGGGCATAAACGCTGAATATCAAGACCTTCAAACCTTTTTGTATTTTATCTTTGACGTCACGGCTATTCTGCCCCATTTTTCAAATATCATTGGAGCCTTTACACTGAATTCCAATGTTAGCCGAGTTTCCTCTGTGATTAGGCCAAAAGCAGTTACATCATCAACTTCGTGCGTGTAAGTGTGTACAATAACTGTGTGACTGGGAAGGGTATGTTCTCTGAGATGTCTCAGTGATTGAAAACTCCATCTGGCTTCAAAGGCTGCGATATCAAGAGATTATTCTGCCTCCAGGAATAAGATGAAATTGTCCTTTACTTTTCTGTAACTGCTGAAGTGATGTGTTTTGAGAGAGAGAGAGAGAGAGAGAGAGAGAGAGAGAGAGAGAGAGAGCATAAAACGATTTGTAAAAAGTCTTCCCACGGAAACCATAAGTGAATTCCAGCGGAATGTTTATTAAAAGCGTTGAAGAAAAATGTCGTGAGAAGACTTCTTTTTCGGTCGGATGTTTCAGAACATTCCGGCGAAGATGCTGTTGACGAGATCTTTGTTTGGATGGAGAAGGATTCGACATGTTTTCCAGGACTGACAACGGGCAAAATTAGACTGTGGAAATATTTTTGCATTCCATGGCTTTAGAAACGGAGTTTGAAAGACCTCAGATGAATATTTCCCTTCTCTTTTGAAAGTTTAGGAACTGAGTTTTAATTTTCTGTATTCACACGTAATCTCCTCCACCATCGTTATTTATAAGTATGTTTGATGAGATTTGTACACTATGCATACTTATATTATATATATATATATATATATATATATATATATATATATATATATATATATATATGTGTGTGTGTATGTGTGTGTGTGTGTGTGTATATATATATATATATATATATATATATATATATATATATATATATATATATATATATATATATATATATATATATATATATATATATATATATATATATATATATAAATATTTACATATATATATGCATATATATGTAGTTGCCACACATTTTCAAGGTACAATGAACAAAGTAAGAGAAATTTTTTACATAGGAAGACTTTAAAAAAGAATAAAATAGCTTAAAAGCAAAACAGCAATTAGAATAAGTAACAGCAAAACTATCTTACAAGTCCATTCTTATCACAAACAAGCTAAGTCGCAAACAGCTCAAAACCCAACAACACGATTGGGAGTTAAAAACAGATGACCAAATTTATCGTTCGATTTGCGGTAAAAGTATAAATATCACACTTTAAAGCGAAAACTAGAAAACAAGAGTTAAAAAGTTACATACAAACAAACGACTTCTCATAATCAAAAAGCAAACAACCAAATGCACGACTAGGTCTGACATATTCATGAAACATATGCACACAATTGCTTAACAGTTTCTTCAATTATAAAACCGTCTAACTTAACAGGACCAGAATCAATGTTCATTACAGTATGTCCCCATGATATAAATATTATAAGAGCAAACTCTAGGATGTTACGTTTTGTATAATCATTACAAGCAACTATCGATCCGCACTTCTGCCAGTCAATTTGATGCTCAAAATTAATTTTCTGTAAAAATTGAACATTGGAAGACTGAAAAGTTCTCACACTATGCTGATTTTGTTTTACTCGTAACAGTTAGAGCTTTGCCAGTTTGACCAATATATTTCACTGAGCAGTCCCTACATGGAGCCTCATATATACATCCTGTGTGTGTGTGTGTTTGTGATGTATTATTGTTAAACAGTAGCAAAACTATCATATACTTATCTATATGTTTTGAAGTACCGGCGTTCAAAATCGCACTTGTTTCTGTAGATGATCTCGTACTTCAATAAACTTATTTCTTTATTATCCCTTACTAGGTTGCGAATGACGCACTCACAGTCAAAATTATTACTATCATTATTATTTCAGTAGATGAAACCTATTCATATGGATCAAGCGCACATGGGCCATTGACTTGAAATTCAAGTTTCCAAAGAATGTTGGTTTCAGCCTCCCACCGCAGACCCCACGCTGCAGCAGTAACTGATTATGATACAGAGCCAGTGATTTTTCATCGCCCCTGGTGGTGAAATAAATCAGGCATATATCTTCGAAAATATTTCCAATTATTACGTTCTATTTAGGAAAGCACCTTACCTATCTTTGTATCCCGCGCAAACCTTTTGTAATCTTGGAAGAAAGTGTTTCTCATTAATTCAGGGGTTTTCAACGTGCATGCGCCCCCGTGCTCCAGTGTGCTGCACTACTGAACATCTTGGTTTCATTCCAGTTTGCCGGCTCTGTGCGCGCACAAATTTGCTTAATTTTCCGTTCCATTGGAAATAATGTCCTCTATAGGAAACGTGCTCTCATCAAAAAATTCTTACTTTTCTTTTTTTTATTTTTTATTATTATAAGCTTTGTCTTTTGGCTTGATTTTTCATTCATTATAGCATGGCAAGTGTACAACATTATATGGAAGGATCAGATTGGTAAATTAGTGAGGATTTCATTTTCTCTCTTCATTTAATCACCTCTGCATTCTCTGTTCTGTAGATTATAGCCGTTCCACAATTTTACTCAGAAAAAAATGGCTTCTGTTTACTGTTATATGTTAAGAAGGAATTTATGAAATGGTCACCGAAATCGCAACCTTCATGCACATGTGAAATGTATTTTCGGGTGACATTCAAGTACGCCAAATTTCTAGGAGTCGAGATGAGTTAGGGCAGGTGATTTGTTAGTTTTCGAAAGTTTTGAAGCCGAGCATCAACTTACGTAACATCTTCCACCTTATCATGAGCAGTACATTTCACAGAAATTTTTGAGGGCAGATTTGGTGTCTTAAAACTCAATCTTTTGGTGTTTTTCCGTCGTCTAGTTGCTCCTAACTTCTTGTTTTCGGTTAGTCTATATGCATAAATATATGTAAGCATATAAATAAGCATACGCCGGTTGAAGTCTGCTTTTTTCACCCTACCTTTTTTGGTGTGAATTTCAAGATTCGGACGTGGCTTGCCTTTCCTCACATAATCTGAAATAAGTAACTGGACGATTCATTGACCTAGAACAAGGAGGCGCTACGGAAGTGCTGAGCCATTCCTGAGTTTTCCACAATCCTCCACGAGGAGTGCAGCTGGAAAGAATAAACAATGGGACTGGCCTTCCTGTAATTTATGACCGCTGAAAGAGTTAGTTCTCGAGCTCACTGATATTTTTCGTCTCCATTGAAATGGTAAGCTCTTACGTCCACTGCTATTATGAGCCACCACTGAAAACGTTTATTCTTGAGCTCACTGATATTATTTATGGCCTCTGAAAGCCCGCTGCTTTGAAAATACGGCGAATGGAAGGTCGCTTCATCTCCTCCAGACCCGTGAAGCCTAAGTAAAAAATACTCTGACAAACACAAAAGGAATGCAGCATATCAGCCGCTAACTGAGAAACTAGAAGAGAAGTGTCCGAAAGCAACGAAAGAGATGGTGACCAAGAAGATAAAATTGATATAAACGCTTCATATCGAAGAGAATTAAGGGAAGAAGAAGCCTCAAAGAAATCAGGACGTGGTACAGCAGGCATGTATCATCCTACTCTGTGGTACTTTGGAATCTTGTCGTTCCTTCAGTCTCCAATATCACAGAGGTGAATGAAACTTGAAAGGTATTTAATTTTATTGTTTGCACTCATACGGAGATGTACAAAAAACATTTTACAAAATTCGGTATGTGAAGAAATGCAAAACTATATTGAATACAAAGAAATATAAAACTATATATACGAATATATAATATATATATATATATATATATATATATATATATATATATATATATATATATATATATATATATATATATATATATATATATATATATATATATATATATATGAAAATAAGTGGCCCATAAAACACTATTTAAACGTTGAAACCATATATTTCGGGCACTTGTTTCTGTGCCCCTGTTCACAGAAACAAGTGCCCGAAATATATGGTTTCAACGTTTAAATAGTGTTTTATGGGCCTTCTTATTTTCATATTACACTGTAGTATTACAGGAAAAGACATTCATATATATATATATATATATATATATATATATATATATATATATATATATATATATATATATATATATATATATATATATATATATATATATATATATATATATATATATATATATATCTACACCTCCACCTCAGGTACTTACTGAGATTCTGGGCTGCAATGGATGATCACAGGGACTTCTTTGCATTACCAAAGATACTACCTTTTTTGACGTTTTGACTAAAAATCTGACTGGTTAAGGCAGAGCCGTAGAAGATTCAATCAAAGGAAAAATACTGGCCTAGGGCCTTCTTCATGTGAGGAAAGATTGCATAAACGGGGTTCTCTTAGTTAATTATATTTACATAACACACCCAGATCAGAAGAATGAGGAATTACGGGGCAGGTGATAACAAGGTCCTGCTAAATGAATGGATCCTACACAGGATAAATATTGTATGCCGATGATGTCTTCACGAAAGAAACATCACAGAGGGGTAGGGTAGGGGGTAACATAAGGCCACTGCACATGGGAGAGAGCCGAAGAGTTGGTTCCACAGCCTAGGCCAATCTGCAATGAGATGCAAGGTGGTTACTTGCATGAAACAATGACGCACTCAAAGGGAACTGAGGGAAAGCACAGATGATGCCAAGCAACTCAGTTACAATCACTAAATGCACAATTATATTAGCACTAGACACTTCAACACAAATTTACTTAGGGTACTCGCAATGAAACAGAAAATAAATCAGGCAGAGGAATTACAGGATCATGACTGACTAAAAGAAACCTTATTCCAGTACATTACCTTTGTCAG
Source organism: Macrobrachium rosenbergii (assembly GCF_040412425.1). NCBI lineage: Eukaryota > Metazoa > Arthropoda > Malacostraca > Decapoda > Palaemonidae > Macrobrachium > Macrobrachium rosenbergii. The sequence goes on along the minus strand of NC_089796.1, from coordinate 37,476,656 downwards.
GATGACGGTGTCCTCGCCCGATAGGGAGTCGGTGGTGGAGGGAGGAAAATGAAGGGGGTGCCACCCACAAAAGTACTGGCTCAAGGATGCGCATGTGGAGGAGTACAAGGGACAGGCAAGAGGGAAAAGACGGCAAATGTCCTCGGTTAAGTTCTGGATGCTTCTCAGGCCGAACCATCAGTTCTGTGGCCCTTATATAGCTTTGGAAGATTAGGCTTGGGCATCCTGGTAGGTGGTGTTCTAGTCGATGCCCGCTCCGTTTTCTAAAGGGTCACACACGTGGGGTCAGCCCTGCGTGGCCGTTGGGTGAGATCACCTTCCCAGGTGCCATGGCAGCTGGGCACATGTTCAGCTGCTATGGCCGGGTGCTTCCTCCTTTGTTTTCATCCTTTGCTGGTTGTCCGTCTCCGGCGAGAAGGTGCATCTGTGAAGGTTGCACCTAAGGATAAGGATCTTTGGCAGTCACTTCAAACAGAGGAAGTATTACGGGCTTACCCATATAGAGAAGAGGGAGCGAATTGGTGTAGGGGCGAATGATACCCATAGTTCTTTTATTAACAAATGAATAAAAGGAGGTTTATTCTTATATCTCTAACTTTATTATAATTTAAGGCTGGTGAGGATGCTGGGAAAGAAGCTTCCTTTGTTGCAATACATCTATATATATATATATATACATAATATATATATATATATATATATATATATATATATATATATATATATATATATATATATATATATATATATATATATATATATATATATATATATATATATATATATATATATATATATATATATATATATATATATATATATATATATATATATATATATATATATATATATATATATATATATATATATATATATATATATATATATATATATATATATATATATATATATATATATATAAATATATATATATATATATATATATATATATATATATATATATATATATATATATCATGTTGTTTAACAGTAATATATATACAATAGCTCAAATAATCTCCCACAAAACAGGAAAATAAGAAAAATTGGTACCTTTTTCTGGACGTTTAGTCAATTATATTCCAATATAAGAGAAGGTAAGAAAACAAATTGAGGGCATATCCTAACAAACTGAAAATATATGGTGAAATGCTAATAAATTATATATTATTGAACGGAGAATTTAGGACACAATCTTAACAGCAAAATCATAATTGGAGGTAACGATACCTCTAACCTAGATATCCAGACCCCGTCATTCTGTTATAGTAGTGCTGATTATGAAATACTGTAGTGTAATGACAAGTTAAACAATAACATATATTACCTTTTTACTTTTATAATTTTATACTTTAATTTTATACACTACAAACTGTTATGTATATTTGAAGAAAAGTCAGTCATTTTGAGTTTCTAACTGCAAGTTCGTATTTTTTATCAAATATACATGTATGTAAATAATTTTTATTTAACTTCATGTAGTCTTTGCAGAGTGTTATCCAAATAGCTCGACATGTCTCTGGTATGACTCTTCCAATAACTTTGTTGTGGCGGGGGGTGGTGGGGGGGTGGGGTACTAAGTTACAGGTTTTTAATTAGTCGTGTTAGTGGTAATGTTGTCATTGGAGATGCATGACTTGTCTGTAAGGAGTATGACTGCCCAGATGTAGAGATTTGGTGGTGCTGAGCGTACCATAAAACGTTTTCTCTTTTTATTATTCCTTTCTTTGGATCCGAGAAGGAAAGAAAAGATAGCAAGACATTAACTCCCAATACACAAAAATATATTGTAATGATTATTCTTGAATAATCATTACAAAATGTTGTAGACCCTGCACAACTCCAGCTACATGCCCAAATTATAGAATGTTTATTTTTTTATGTCAAGGAGTGAGTGAAGAGACTTGGTGTTCGTGCAGAATATCTTAAGCAATACCTAAGCCACTGATTGTTTTTAGAATTGTCAGATGGGCATGACAACCCTTCAAAATAAGTACAGGCGACTCATAAGTCCCTAAACAGAGGCCGCCCTTCAAGGGTGGTGAGCTAAACTTTTACGGCACTCCGATTCAGGTACTAACGAAGCTGATGACCCTACTTTCCTTAGTAACCAAGGTAAGGTTTTATATGCTTTAGGGGATGGGGTGGTTTGCTGGGCTGGTCAAATCTGGTGCCCTAGGTCTTGTTAGGTCGAGAAAGTCTCTGGCGGAAGGAAGACTGAGAAATGGAGGGGGTAGGTGGCGAATGTAGTAATTATAATCCTTCGCAGGATTTGTCATTCCGTAACAGTAGCATATGTTCCGAGAATTAATGTCCTTTAAATTTTATGTTTACAGAAAGAACACATTCTAATTCTTACATTAATTTTTACACATCATGATGTCAAGGTGAAAAGTAGCCTAACGTATTGCTACTCTATTTTTTCGAACATATCGTGCGTGTGATCCATGTTTTTAGATAAAGAGTTACAACTAATAGTTTCAAGTTTTCGTGAATTGTGCTACTCTATATATTTTATAGAAAATCGTCTCTCTTAGCTAGGAAGATGTATTTCACCTAAGGGAAAGACCTGAACAGCTGTTATTTCAGAAATCCTTTCAACAAGGAGCTTAAAGATATTTCTCAAAAATTGAATGTAGAAAAACACTTTTACAATGTTTTATTCATGTACCCTAACATAGTTGGGAAAAAAATCATAAAAAACAACCCTGTAAAGTTGTCCGAAGATACTGGTGCTTATGCTATTGGTTGCTTGGATTGTGATTCCTACTATATTGGTGAAAGTGGTCGTTCGTTTGGAAAACACAAAAATTAACATATTTCAACATGTAAATTGGGGAATAATTCTAACTCTATAGCTCGACATGCCTGGGAAAGGGATCATAGAGTGAATTTTAAAAATGGCCAAGTTGTGCATAAATGCTTTGACAGATCCACCAGAAGATGCACTGAAGGCACCATCATTACGTTAAATTCCTTTGATGGAAACGTGGGCATTTTTGAAAATATTACAAAGGAAGAAATTTGTAAATGTGCGAGTATTCGTAATTTTAGAAATATATCGTCAGTTAAATAACTTCCAAAATACAAGTCACAATGTATTGTAGAGCAAAATCACCTTGTTGGCCCTTTAGCAGAAGACTCAGGTTTCTTCCGCCGAGAGGGTCTCAAAGAATTTGAGAAGTGACAAGGGCCAACAACCTGATTACCAGTTTTACTGTATGTAATGTATGTTTGTATATATGGTTTCCTGCTTTACTTTCTTTACTAAGTTGTATATTATACTCCATTTTAGTGATCAAGTCCACAGTAGTTGGACAAAAGCTATAAGCTTTGTACATATATATTTCTAATACACTATGTTTTGTAACAGGAATTTCAATGTGGATTTGACCTAACATATGTAAGTGTATATACAGGGTGTTTCGAAATTAGAGTCCCCCAACAGCATAAACTAAAATTGATATGGACAAAAACAAAAGTAATTCAGAACAGGTATTTATTTAAGTTTCTCTCTGAGTATTTAATATTTTGTGTGGCCTCCATCTGCCTGTACCACAGCCTGCATTATTGAAAGGTATGATTACAGCAAATCGAAAAAAAACAGAGACTCAAACTCCATTTCCCTGAACACTTCGGTCACCTCTCTTCGCAGGTCGTCGAGGCTTGGTATACCATCATAGTTCACTGTGTGCGCTTCAACACAATCCTTTAAGATACTGCCAATGTTTTCACACACATTAAGGTCAGGGAGCTACCTGGAAATTCACTTGACGAGAAGAAATCGATACCACTGTTACGAAGCAGCTCCTGTGTCTGAAGACCCTTGAAACATGGTGCCTTATCATGCAAAAATGTGACTTCTTCAACAGATAACACATTTTCAGGATCTTTGAGGAAAGGAAATACTCCACCTGTAAGCACAGTTTCTCTGAAGTATTCGCCATTCCATGACTGTCCTTATTCTTTGATGATCCACATTAACCATTTGGCTGTCAAACAGAAAAAAATTCCCAAACATTCAGGAAATTTCAGAACTTGGCGATAGCGCACGTCACTGCTGATATCATCCAACTTTACAGCCCAAATAATGTCATTTTTATGATTTGGCTTCCTGACTGTGTAAATGAAGAATTCATCTGATGCAGCAACATGGAGAAAGTCAGCTTCATCCCAATCTTTAAGAAATTAAACAGAAAACCATGCACTGTCTTCTCTCTGTTGCTGAGTGATGTTGGGTTTGCTGAAAACATGAAATGGCTTGATATCAGATTTTTTCAACTCACGATATACAGCATATAACTTCGCTTCTTTCCCCTTTTTGTTTCTAGTTCAAGCGCCACTGCCTCAGCTATAATGTCTTTTGACTTCTGAGAAAGGACTTCAGGCCTTCCAAGATTCTCACTTTTCGCGATGACAGTCATATGGATTTTTGTTCCAGTTTCTTTTAACAAAGGATTCATCTCCTTTAATGTATTTAGCTATCCAGGAACGTGAAATGAAGGATGCACCAGCATCCCTGGCCTCTCTGAAGGTTATAGCCCGGATTCGGCCAATCCATCTGATTTCCTCCGGGTCGTTAGTCATGGCTGTATCTAACTCCGTCACTCAGTCTGAAAATACAAGAAATGTACAATGAAAAATAGCATAATATAAACTTAAAATAATGTACTTGGAGATAGGCTATAGCAGAAAACTTATAACTTTCCATTTGTTCTGTGGAAGCGGGCTCTAATTTTGAAACACCCGGTGTGTATGCACACATCCAAGTATATATATATATATATATATATATATATATATATATATATATATATATATATATATATATATATATATATATATATATATATATATATATATATATATATATATATATATATATATATATATATATATATATATATATATATATATATATATATATATATATATATATATATATATATATATATATATATATATATATATATATATATATATATATATATATATATATATATATATATATATATATATATATATATATATATATATATATATATATATATATATATATATATATATATATATATATATATATATATATATATATATATATATATATATATATATATGTAAATATATATATATATATATATATTTATATATATATATATATATATATATATATATATATATATATATAAATATATATATATATATATATATATATATATATATATATATATATATATATATGCATCATATATATACACATGTATGTATATATATTAATTTCTCAACACATCACCATGATATTTTTCGTATTCACAAACATTAAGCTACAGATGTTCTTTAATATCCAGTTATCTCTCCTCCGAAAATGATAGAAATAATTGATATATATATATATATATATATATATATATATATATATATATATATATATATATATATATATATATATATATATATATATATATATATAAATAAAAATAAAATCCACGAAGGAAACGGAAACACTGGAGTGCTGCGAGGCCTTTCGACACTAGTCCTTTACTTAGCAGACTGAAGGAATATAAAAGTATGTTTACAAAGAAAGCTCATATAAATGACAGAAGGGGATTATAAAGGAAACATATGCACCTGGAATCCAACACAATTGAAGAATTAGTACAACTGCCAAAGCAGGATTAAATACTTAAGAGGTTTTTACAAAGGATTAAGATCAACCGTTCACGAGCAGGGACAGGACAATTAAAAGATTATACAGGTTCGTGACTGACCACCTAAAAATTTTTAGTACAACACAATAATTTTTTTTTTTTTTACAAAAAAAAATTATATTAAACATACGGATATACAGAAAATATATATCAAGTAGCTACCTTGTAATTAAGTCAGTGATTTTATCTTTTAGGTCATTCTTGAACATTTTTCTAATACAGGGGTCCAAATAATACATGCCAGGGCTAAGATTAAAATTACAACTGGAAGTAAGCTGGATAATAGCGGACTCCAATAGATTTCTTGAAGAGAAATCTTTCGATCTGGCAATCACTGAACTTTCAGTCCAATTTATCCTGTGAGAGTTTTCACTTAAATGAATGAATATAGCATTGGATGCTTGTCCAGTTTTGACTGAATACTTATGTTGCTTAATACGTACATCTAAATCTTTGCTAGATTGGCCAATATAAAATGAGGGGCAATCCAAACATGGAATTTTATATATTATGTTGTTGTTTTCTTTAGGGCTATTTTTTATTAACATTCTTTTGAGTGTGTTATTATAAGAAAAAACGAGGTTTACATTAAAAGGTTTTAACAATGATTTTATGTTTTCAAAACCACTAAAATAAGGCAAGCTAAGAATGTTCTTAGGGTTTCTTTCTTCATGTTACTTTCACTATAAAACTTTTTGTGGGCTTTGTTATAACAAATATCTAGTATATGTGAAGGATAACATAAATCTGTCCCTATTTTTCTTATGTATTCAATTTCTTTATCCAAATACTGGGGACTGACAATGCAAGGCTCGTAAAAACATAGAGAAAAAATTGATATTTTGATGTTGAGGTGATGGCCTGAATAAAAATGGACATAAGTTAAGTTGTTGGTTGGTTTCCTATAAATACTGAATTTAACTTGAAATGGTTCTTTATGTATTAAAACATCTAAGAAAGGGAGGCAATTGTCTTTTCTAATTCTAACGTAAACTTAATGGATGGTACCTGGTTATTCAAATTACAGAGTAAATCATTTACATCAATACCAGCAGGCAAAACAGCTAAAATATCGTCAACATACCTATACCACTTTAAAAGAGTATAAATTATATTAGGTATATATCGTCTTTCAAAGAATTCCATGTACAAGTTTGAGAGGTGGGGATAAAGGGTTGCCCATTGCCATACCAAATATTTGTTGGTAAAAAGCACCATTGAATGTAAACTTACAATCACAAATGCACAACCTAGTGAGAGAAATGATATGACTTACAGGTAGAGGTAATTCGTGATGGATTAATTCATTACTAAGATACTCTAAAATGGAATCTATAGGAACTTTAGTAAAAGGGGAACAAACATCAAAACTAGCCAATCTATCAGTGGGGCAAAAAGTGATTTTGTTTAAATTATCAACTAAATCTAGGCTATTATATACGTGAGAATCTGAGATAGTTCCAAGTAACGGAGACAAGAGTTTGTAATATATTTCGAAAGTTTATATGATATTGATCCAACAGTACTGATAATAGGCAACGTAGGATTATTTTCTTTGTGCGTTTTTTCTAATCCGTACAAATAGGGTAACGAGGGGAATTTTACTGACAACTGACCTATTAGTTCTTTTTTTATCTTTAAGGATTTTTTCACAGTGGTATTGAAATTTATTATGACTTGATCAATGGGATTTTTTTTAGCTTTTTGTAAGTCGTATCATCATCGAGTAGGGCTTGCATACGTGATATGTAGTCAGCTTTATCTAAAATTACAATACTATTCGAT
>NC_089796.1:37454163-37464163 GCF_040412425.1 Macrobrachium rosenbergii | reverse complement strand
GTCAGTTACAATAGCCCCCCATTTTAGCAGAGATTCCGTCCATTATCGGGACAGGAACTCTGCTAGTGAGGTCTGGGGCCACCACTCAGTGCCACTACTCTTAGTAAGTCTCACCACCATAATGAAATAATTATTAAACTGCAGCTAGGATAATAAATTTACATAACTTGGTGTGTGATTAATTTTAAATGCAAATCAAATTGAAGCAAGTTGGCCATGAAGGCAACAACTTGAAATATGGCATGCATTATTGGTTTCAGCACAAAAGTAATCCAGCATAGCAACATGCATGAACATTACTGAACACAAAAAAATTTATCAACAAGTTCACATAAAATGCAAATAAAAGAATAAAAGCAAATGCGAGACCAAGACAGGTCCTTAGGGTGCAAAGCTGGGGAACTGCCATAGCTCATTACAACATGCAAAATGACAAAAGCAAGTGCACAAACAAATAAGTTGGGTCTGGGGTCTCGACCCTTGATATGTTCAGCCTTCCAGTCACTTCTTGTAGGAAGCTCTGGAGTAGCTGTTACTAAGTTAGGATGATGACTTCTCCTCAAAGAGACTGGATGTCCAAGCTCTGTCATAGGTTCAACAGAAATTTTAGCAGGATCTTCCACTGTAGGTGCCATAGAATTGATGGCATTCTGGGGAATTTTAGAAGTGGCAGTAAGATGTGAACTTGGTGTTACGCCTATACTAGTTGCAGTCACACCTGTGTTCAACAGGGTGATGCGCTGCGTATGATCCAAGGCTGGATTAGACACTGATGGGAAATTTACATGAAGATTTGTCCAGGATAAGTTGGCACTAATTGGCACTGACATGTCACTGATGCCAATGGGCAAAGGTCACTTGATGAAGGTACCATAGTTTCTGTTGCCATTTATGAAACTAGTAGCACAGACGCTAGGACAGGAAGTGCCACTTCACTTGGGAGAGGACCGAAATCTGGTACTGGAAGAGGGTCTTCTGCTTTGAAGGAATGTTCTGAAACTGGGGTGATATTCCCTTCGTTATGCTCTATGGGAGGAGCTGGTCCCTCTTCATTCAATACTGGCACTGGGCCCATGGAAAAAGAGTCTTCCTCTTGGTACTGGTAAGTATGACTGACAAGCTCTTCTGGATGAAGATGCATACTGGAATATTCTACACTGGGAGGAGGAGATGTCATGGTTGCTGGAGAAATAGCTCCCATAGATGGAGTCTGTGGAAGAAACCCTAGAGGTGGCTGGGAGGTATCAACTGGCACAGAAGGCAATGAACTCCCATTATAATCACCTGTGGAGGTCATTACTAGAACGACTGGTTATTTCCCTTCTAGCACAGGCAGAGGGTTGTGAGCACGGACCTGATCTGCAGTTCTTACTGGATGCTCAGTGTGTTGATGAGGGAATACAGGTGCAGTAAAAGGTGAACTATCACAATTAACAGGCATTTGCTCCAAGACAGGAGGAAGAGACAAGGAATGATTGCCACCGGCACTAGTTTCTGCCTGGTGCGTTAAACTTATGATGGCTTCGCCTTGGGCTTCCATGAGGGAGTATAGCCTAGACATCTGTTCAGTGAACTGTTCAGTGAGCTGTGCAACACCACTGGTTAACCTTTGACCCACCTGCTCTTACTTAACAATGTGAGGATCAAATGAATCTCTACAATCCAAGCGAACTGAAGTGATTGGCTCTGGTTGAGTGGAAGCAAGATCTACGTCTGGTTCATCCCTGGGTATACCATGCTGTTGCTGTTCAGGATAGAGGGCTAAGACAGATCCTCAGGTTGCCTATCTGAGGGACCACCCAGGCCTGGAAGGGTATTACTTTGTTTGAAAGCTGTACCACCGACCTCTTCGGGGTTAGAAACAGAGAACTGGTTCCCCTTGAATAAAAGGGACTTCAGTGTCTTGAGTGGGAGGCAATTCTATATCCTGGTTAGCAATACTGTTGTCCGGTGAAAAACTTAAAGACTCTGCATCCTGAGAGTTTGGTATTGCTTCACATTTGGCAAGGATAAGGTCCAGGCCTACCTGGAGTACAGGGTTCTCAGGCACTGTCTCGGCTGGGGGAAAGCTGGAAGCAACTAGAACAGAGGGATTCTCTGGTTCAGGGTCAGAGGCAGCCATGCGCTGGAGGGACGCACGCTGGTACTTTAAGAGGTCTTGGCCTAGGAGTATGTCATTGTTCTCACCACTCCTAGGCGGCACTGCTGAGTTGAGTGGGGCATTGTCACCCATAGTAGGACAGTGGGAATAAGCCTCTTGATGCCATCCAACCACTGGATGGTGAGATGTTTATCTTCTCTGACTTGGGCACCTGGGGGTAACCCATACCATGCAATTAGAGACTTCCGCTCCTGTGTCCGCAAGAGCTTGGATCTTCCATGATGGAGTGCCGTTTTCAGGGGAGGACTGTGATTCTATCAAAATTGAGTTGACCCTGTAGTAAGTCTAGGGTTGTGAGCATCATGGAGGCTGAAGAAGGTGTAGGGGACTTGCTGGGACACTTGGACCAGTTCTTTGTGTGTCCCATGATGTCCCAAGTCTTTCAATAGTTAAAAACCTCATAGATAAATTCTGATACAGATTGTTTGAGTGATGCCTTAAGAGAGAGAGTGAGTGAATTTGGTAGAGGTTGTTACTCTGTGGTGAAGTTTTGTTTGTGGTGGTGGTGTTGCCAAACTACCACATAATTAATTTCAGACCTCAATTAAATCGACTTTATAATGAAATATGTCACCGTATCGTCACAAAGCAGTCACTATAGTGAATTCTGAAGGTAAAAATGAAGAAGAAACAAATGAATTAATGAGGAAATTCGCATTTGAACGAATAGAAAAAAAGGAATTCTTGTATATGTTGACACTGGCCTTAGCCATCAGCTGCTGCTCATGTGAGGATGGGGAAGTCCTTGGCTGCGGAAATCAAAACTCTACTTATAAAAATTACTGATATAGATTTTCAATGTTATTTTATCAAGGTAATTAACAATTATATTAATAATTATCATAAAGTATGATTAAAGTTCATGTAAATTCTGATAAAAAATTGATGTTATAATGAAAGCAAATCTAATACAGTGAAACACAACTGTTTAATTTTTTTAGCGTAGGGTTTTCAGTGGGGGGAGTTTAATGACGTCACCAACAGAAAAGGTGGTGGTTTTCCACCTAAGCTGCTGGTGGCCCCCATAATGTTATTAAGGAAACAGTGGACAGCACTGGTAAAAACGAAAATTTCATTTCATTTGTCTGTGTTTGTATGTCTGTCAAAGGGTAAGGGTTTGATTTTGAGTTATAAACCTTCCTGGGAGTGAAATAGGGTCCATTTGCAAAATTTTGTCTGGGTCTGTCAAGCAGTTTTTTTTTCTTTAGCTTTCCAAACATAAAAACATTCACTTATATATATATATATATATATATTTGATATATATATATATATATATATATATATATATATATATATATATATATATAGAATATAAAACAAATATATATATATATTAGTATATATATATATATATATATATATATATATATATAGGACTTTTTCAAGCAATATATATATATATATATATATACATACACATATATATATATGTATATATATGTATTTTGTATAATATATATATATATATATATATATATATATATATATATATATATATATATATATATATATATATATATATATACATATATATATGTATTTATTATATATATATATATATATATATATATATATATATATATATATATATATATATATATGCAAATGTCGTTAAATATGACAGCTGTGAAGTTGCAGTTTATTAGTTTCTTACTAATGTTCTCGATTTTCCTTATTATCTTCCTCTGTTCTTCAGGCAACTGATGGAGTAAAGCACCAAAGTTCATTTTGATGGACGTTTTATTGGTTAGGACGTTTCGTCTCTTCTAGAGACATCTTCTGCTACAAATGAGTGTTTACAAAGAAATTCACACATATATATATAACATTCTTTCAAGGGAACACTTGTCAAAAAATATAACTATTCGATGGTTAAAATCAATGTTCGGCAGTTAGCGTTTTGAAATTAACAGTTAAAACATATAGGTTTGTTAGCTAAACTTGTTTACAACTGGCCTGTTGACAATTACCAAGAATTGCTATTTAGGTATTTACATACTTAGAAACAACCAGACGAAAAATAAATAGCTGAAAATAGACGGTCAACAAAGAATCGTCAAGAGACATTCAAACTGTATACATAAAATTAATATAGTAATTACACGTAAAAAAGTATAATAAAATGTAAATACAAAGTTATCAATATCAGGATTTATATATATATATATATATATATATATATATATATATATATATATATATATATATATATATATATATATATATATATATATATATATATGTATATATATGTGTGTATAATATATATATATATATATATATATATATATATATATATATATATATATATATATATATATATATATATATATACATATATATATATATATATATATATATATGTGTGTATAATATATATATATATATATATATATATATATATATATATATATATATATATATATATATATATATATATATATATATATATATATATATATATATATATATATATATATATATATATATATATATATATATATATATATATATATATATATATATATATATATACATATATATAAGCAAATCACAGGAAAAAGACAGGCAGAAGTTCAGTAGTGCCAAGCGCTTTCACGTTTATTGACGCATCGTCGGGGCACAAATGAGATACAAATATGAAGAAGGTTACAAAGTAAACAAATAGAACAAGAAATACCAGATGGTCAATTGTCAAAGGGTAATAAACAGAAAATTAATCCAGGATAATCCGGGATCGAGCTGTCACAAACTGAACCTAAGACCAAACAAAATGACATACCAAAGTTTAGGCTTACAAAATCCAAAAACATGTATAACCTTGAATACCAGTTGGTTAATTGCCAGGGGTTAAAAAGAAACGGTGAATCCACGGCTAATCCGGGATCACGCGGTCACAAACTAATCCAAATATATACTTAACCATAAGGAAAACGGAATATTACCCATTCAAATTGCAGTAACGTATAAAAATTAATATTAATTTTGCTTATATTTATCAACAACTTTTTTAATTATTAAAGCATCAAGTTTAAATAAACCAAGACTTAAATTTAGAACACTTTCATTATTTGACTTAGAAAACAAGATTCGATGATATTCCTTTTTTAACATTAAAATTACTGAAAACAACATTTATATTGAAATGCTTTAAAATTCTAGGAATGTTGTTTTCAGTCATTTTAATGTTAAGAGTTTAGTGATAAAAAATTCTCGTAAAGATATTTCTGGCTGCATCTATGAAATTCCTTGAAAAAAATGTGATAAAATATATTAATGGACAAACTGAAAAGCCATTTTCACAAAGAATCAAACAACACCAATATTCTGTGAGAACTGGCCCAATATCGAATGCATTATTCGTACATATGAGAGATTTAGATCATCCTATTAACTGGAGTAAAGCAAGACCTTTAGTCCCGTGCAATGACACAGTTAAAAGGAATATCATCGAATCTTGTTTTATTAAGTCAAATAATGAAGTGTTCTAAATTTAAGTCTTGGTTTATTTAAACTTGATTCTTTAATAATTAAAAAAGTTGTTGATAAATATAAGCAAAATTAATATTATTTTTTATACGTTACTGCAATTTGAATGGGTAATATTCCGTTTTCCTTATGGTTAAGTATATATTTGGATTAATTTGTGACCGCGTGATCCCGGATTTGCCGTGGATTAACCTTTTCTTTTTAACCCCTGGCAATTAACCATCTGGTATTCAAGGTTATACATGTTTTTGGATTTTGTAAGCCTAAACTTTAGTATGTCATTTTGTTTGGTCTTAGGTTCAGTTTGTGACAGCTCGATCCCGGATTATCCTGGAATAACTTTTTGTTTATTACCCATTGACAATTGACCATCTGGTATTTCTTGTTCTATTTGTTTACTTTGTAACCTTCTTCATATTTGTGTCTCATTTGTGCCCTGACGATGCGTCAATAAACGTGAAAGCGCTTGGTACTACTGAACTTCTGCCTGTCTTTTCCTGTGGATTCGCTTATACAATGAAGTCACGTGCATCTACTGTGATTTTTAAGCTATATATATATATATATATATATATATATATATATATATATATATATATATATATATATATATATATATATATATATATATATATATATATTTATATACAATGTATATGGATATTCTCAAGGAAAACGTGGAAATAATGATGTGTAAATGACTGCTGAAATCTTTCTTTCTCACATCATAATGATCATCTTCATTTGCATTACAAAATGATTGAGTGAATAAATGGAGTAGACAAGCGGGCATTTCCATGCCCGTCTAATCCTTCTGTACAGACCCTTGGAGGTCAGGCGTTAGAGTATACAGCAGAAGGAGAAACTGAAGGTGTGCGTGATTGCGGAAATGGGGCTCTTTCATCCTTTGGTTGTGTTTCGCAAAAATAAAGTAATATTTGGTTTAACGTGGATGGTTACCATTGACTTGTAGAATATCTGGGAACTATGAAAAGAAAACGTTCAGTTAGGCAAGCCATCAAAAAGGATGTAAACTCGGAAAATCAGACTAAGAGTCGTTGAATAAGCAGCATGAGTACGTGAGTCCTTTTTAGGATCCTTGTAACCGAGGTTCTGAAGATTTCTCTAGTTACAAATTTCAGTTAAGAAAAAGTGTAAACCTTTTTCATTTTCAGTTGGCGTCTCTCTTCTACCCTGTATTTACTGATAGTTGTAATTAACCTTTATATAAACAACTTCAAGGCATTTTTATCCTGTTCTCTGTAATTAAAGTTGGGAAAGTGTCTCTTCATTAACGTTTCTAAGTAAGTATTCTTACTTTTTGTGACATTTTCATTATATCATTGTTTTATAATTAATCCCTTTTCAGTTATGTTATTTTGACCAACTCTGTTTCTTCTACATGATGCTCAGTATTCTAACTCATGCATTTTTTTTCTTTTTTTTTTAGTCTTATATTGTTAACCGAGATTTTCTCTATGTCCTCCCTGCAAGTCACACTTGCAGGTTGGATGGGTTACGTTAAGCTCGAGTGTGCCAGTAAGGTCATTTACTCTATTATAGTTGTGGCAATGCGTGAAAGAGGGGGCGGGGCGGGTAGGTGGCCTGGTGTGGACCTCCGGACTATTCTTATCTCACATTTCGTCCACTTGTACTCTTCTTTCTTTGGGTACCATTTACGTACATGTTCAAAATGATCTCCAGTGTTCTTGATGTACCCATCATGTACACCTGGACTTTCATGGTTTTCCTTTTTTCTTTGTCCTTAACTTCAACGTCGTTGCCGACAAGGCGATGATGCAATGGCGATTCGTATTCTTTACACTATCGTGTTACAGCAAGATCTATCTGATGACTTTTTCCCTGATGCAAGGATTTCTTACGTGAAATCCATTCATGTTTATTTAAGTTGTGTAAGCCCTGCTGTATATATGGCAGATCATATAAAGGATGGTTAAGGCCAAATTCCATTGGTCTTTTCGGCCGCCCTGTTTTGTGTTTGGGTCATTTCCGAAGACGCGTAAAGATTGCTTCAGAAAGCTTTGTACTCACATATCCTGGTGAGAGCACTGAAACTAAACCAAAGCTGGATGACCTTGATTTACTTATTTTGCCTTCGATTCATTTTCTTGAGCAGTGTGAAGGACGACTTCAGGTAAATGTATTCACGCTAACATCATATCGAGAGCATTTCACCTATGATAAAATTGGTTGACCTTGACCTTGACCTTTTGTGTGACACTGACAGTACATTTTATTTAGCCTATCCCACAGCAGAACATTCACGCCCTGTGGAGATATTTATGGGCTTTTGCACATTTTAGTCACTTTATAAAACCCTGTCAGATGATCATTGTATTCGGAAATCAAGCGTGTTTAGCTAAACGTTATTTTATTGTTAACTAGCCAAGCTATCGGAACACTTTGAGAGATTGCGTTTCTTTTGGATTCTGTGTTTAAGGAAAACACAAATTATTGGGCTTCTTATTTTAGATTAAGGTCAGTGTTTATCATCTTTTTAAATGACGTCAGTATGAGATCAGAATATGATTGCATTTCCTTTATATATTTTAAGTATGGCTATATTTGAAGCTGCCAGGTTTGTTTGCTTTAACGAATCGTCATTTTTATATATATTTTTGTCGTTGACTTTGCTCGCTTTTGTGTCATGTATGCATTTCATCAGCAAAAGTCAGGAGCGCATGGTATGTGTCATTGCTGGAGAGATTATGCGCATTTGCAGGATTGAAAGAAAATAACTTTTAGGCCAAGGCACAGATGGAAATGTTTTCCCTTGTTTAATATATCAATCATTTAAGATAATGGAATTTTGGGAAACTGATTTTTCTGATTTGTTGAGACTTATTTTCTCCTTTCATACTTAGAGTACATTTTCACTGGGAATAGACGCTTATTCATTTTATTTATGTTTTACAAAAGATGCGCTAGAGTCTTACTCGTATGTTTCTAAAAAATTTGTCATCAACGCCTAAGAACAGATTTTCCCATAGAATTCATAAATAGGC
The DNA here is from genome assembly GCF_040412425.1 of Macrobrachium rosenbergii. Classification (NCBI taxonomy): domain Eukaryota; kingdom Metazoa; phylum Arthropoda; class Malacostraca; order Decapoda; family Palaemonidae; genus Macrobrachium; species Macrobrachium rosenbergii. The sequence goes on along the minus strand of NC_089796.1, from coordinate 37,455,484 downwards.
TATTAATCAGTATGAAAAGCCATAGTTGTATTTACGTACACAATTTAAGCTTGCGGCTCACGCCTGGCTCACTTAGAAACGGTCTCTCAAGTAGTCGTTTTGATCAGCCAGCAAGGTTATTTATTATCTTGCTGGTTTTGTTCTGCTTTCTACTGACTTTAATGTACTTAAAAGGTTAATGAGCCGATTGTTTATTTTTTATCTTATAAAACAGAAAAATTCTGCGCTATTTGCAATTGATTCCTGGGATAAGGAAATGATTTAGACACGCCTGCACTATGAGTGAACATTGTTAGTGTACACAGCATATATGCACCTTTATGCATAGTCCTCTATATGCACTGATTACATGCCTATATATTTACGTTTAAAATTTATTTTCGGTATCTCTCAAGATCTACCAGTGATACAACGTATAAAAACAGCAGTTTCATTAAACAGTATTATGTTAGAAGATCAAAGGCTGCTGATTAATGTATAACGTTGTACAATTATCGTTTCAGGGACAGGAAGTGTTAAACTGAGAGAGAGAGAGAGAGAGAGAGAGCGTCTTCTAATGAGTAGTCAGATATAAATTACACAAACATTTCGAGCCATTTTAATGAGACTTGCAATCATAACGGCGCTGAAAATAGAAATCTCTTTTTTCTTTTTTTCTTTTATGGCGAGGTGTTTCGCCTTTTTAAATTCATTTTATTTAGCCGATCAATGTTTAGTCTTTGATCTAAACACTCGGAATCATTCTGTTGGAAATTTTTGTTATCAGCCAGTGATGGGATCAGTTGTACAGTTAATTATTTCCTAGTTTGTTTATTCGTTATTTATTTATTTATTTATTTATTTATTTATTTATTTATTTTTTATTTGAGGTCTACATTTACTCTTTTTCCGTTTCATAGGAAGTTGCTTCTTTGCGAAGGAGAGCTAAGCCCGGATATGTGGAGTGGAGGGTGCCGTGTGCACATCCCCGTAACAAACAGCGTCGTTATTACTTATTACTCCGTCAATGGAAATGTTACAACTTTTTCTCTCAAGAAATACGGTTTTTTTGTCTATTGATCTTGTTGCTCACACAACCTATATAAAAAAGCCGATAAACATAGTTAGCCAACGAAGAGTAAAATGAACATATATAATAGAAATAAAGCAGAACCACAAATATGAAACTATTTTAAAATGTAGGTAATAAATACTTCAAATAAATATGCATATACTGCATACAACCGACATGAAAAATAAATTGTCTAAGTCAGTGGAGGAACAGAAGCAAAATATTTAAAGGCACAATTACATTTTTTTTTTTTTTATTTACGATCATCAC
>NC_089796.1:37414163-37449163 GCF_040412425.1 Macrobrachium rosenbergii | reverse complement strand
TCGCTGCTCAGTTGCTCCCCAGATGTTGTCAAGTGAAGATTCGTCAGCAGCTGACACCTCTAGTAGTGCCAGACATACGATCGAGGCTAACCTTAACCTTAAATAAAATAAAAACAACTGAGGCTACGCGGTTGCAATTTGGCAAGTTTGATGATTTGAGGGTGGATGATCAACATGCCAATTAGCAGCCCTCTAGCCTCAGTAGTTTTTAAAATCTGAGGGCCGACAGAAAAAGTGCGGACAGACAAACAAAGCCATCTCAGTAGTTTTCTTATACAGAAAACTAAAAAACCTGAATTCGACAGGCATAAGTACAACAAAGTCGGCATTAACATGATAGCCTAATCGTAAGCGTCGCTAGTAGGTCTTAGTTCCCCAATCATTACGTGGTTCGAGTCCACAAGGCGACGGATCGCTTATTACTTAGAAATAAATTCCCATTCGTTGTTTATACTGCAGGTTGAGTGAATCTGATATTAAACGACATTTGTAGCTTAGGTCTGAATGGAAGGTTATCTTTATAAGTTTTGGGAAGGCCATAAAAGTAAGGTAGTTTTGGGTTAATGACTTTAAATTTCTCCAGTATTTCAATGCTCTTTTTGTCTTTGCCAAGTAATCTTACTTTTATAAAAAAAAAAAGAAAATCTATGGCGACGTCACGTTTTGGAGGGAATTTTTCGTTAATTTGTCACAAGTGTTAGTGTCACTAGGGAGTTGGTTGATTTTGTCGAGGTAAAACTCTTTGTCCAAGATCTTATTATCTAAGCTTCTAAAGAATTAAAATTAAAAAAAAATTCAACATTAATTTAGTTAATGTTAAACGCCAGCAGTGAAGAAGACTACCATGCTTATCAGTGGAGAATGTATCTTCTTCATTGCAAAAGGTGACATTTTTCTAGAAATCATCGGCCACACTGGATAATATTGTAACACAAACTCTAGCCCCTCTTCTTTGTGTTTGTCTGTTATGAAGGATTTCTTGGCAGGAATATGATGATATATCTTGGCCTCATGTAGCCTGTTGTGGATGGTTTGGGCATCAAATTGATGGCAGAGCATAATGTTCTCTCTTTATAGCAACACCGGTTGCCATCCGATGATGATCTTTAATAGTAGTGCAACCATGGGGTTGTCCTCTGCGTTTTCAATAAATTTATTATATTTCTCTTTCTCTCTGCTGTCGTATCCATCTATACACGGTTGTACTATTTACGCCATGCTGCCGAGCGATATCTACGATAGAAACATTAGTCTCATGCAAGCTAATGATTGATGACCTGTGAGATAATGTGGTGCGGCTGAGTCTGTCACCCAACTTCTCGGTGCAAGTGACGACGAGACAGTTTCACTTCCTGCCCGAGTATGGCGTCGCACGATAACATAGAACGTTATAAGATTTTTTCTTTCTTGCGTTTTTGACAACGGTTGTGGTAGAATTATTTCTTTCTTTATTTATATAATTTATTTATATAATTTCATAGTGAAAGCGAGATGCCATAACATATGTCTGAATTATTGTAGAACTCACACAAATGCAATTGAATTGTGCATTACCTTTTTCAAAGTTAATTGCTTTCCAGAGTTGCGATTTTTCAGTGAATGGTTACCTCATTTAATATATAGTGATGAGTCCAAAATTATTGTCTTTCTAAGTATGACCTCAGTTGTCAACAGATAAACTTGTGGAACTTTTAAGTTTCGTCTGTGTCGAAGTGAAATTACTTTCTCCCTTACTAACATTGAACATACCGGGTGTGATTCAGTGAAGAGATAAGACCTTTTATTCCACGGCGTTTAGCAGGACGCTGATTATTGTTCAGTATAAATGCTTCAGAAGTGAAAACCTACTCTGTGCCATTGAATTCAAGGGATAGTAAAAGTATTTGCATAAGGCAACCCTTTATAAGAGACTGGAACAGCAAATTGATATAGTCAGGTGTTTCAGTTGGTTCTGGCGTAGTTGGATTTTTCATTAAAATAATAATTCACGAAAGCTAACTGATTTCATATAAGTGAAGGTTTTGTGTAGTCCGTTGATTACTGGTTAAGTACCATTCAAGAGAGTGCTAGGTCCCAAATTTACCTTCAGTATAGTGTCCAGAACAGTTATCTAACAGGTGGAAATTCGTCTGCTGTTCAGTTATTTAGTGATTCTCGTGGATTAACTCGTTTGCAGAGACGATGTCCCGAAAGCAAGGCGATATCATTATGGAAAATTACGATTTTGTTCCAACTCGGTAGCCACTAAGAGTTAATATTTGTTAAAGAGAATGAACATTTTGGTATGTTCATGTTACAACAAACTTTTTTGTGTTCATAATGAATGAAAAGCTTTATATCATAAATGTTTCGAAGGAAAGAGATTTGAATTCCTATAAGTAAGCCGCAAGTCACTCTGAATTAATAATAGCAAAAAAAGGAGCTGCTCACTATGCTACCGCTAAAGAAACCAGTAAATTTTATACTTTACTGCTTGCTATGCAATCCAGCTCTAGAGAAACTTGTCAGAAATTTACTTATTAACTGAAGTGTTAGTTTGGCCACTGGAATCAACAAAAGACATAGTGCTTCATTCACTATAGATTAAAATTGCAGCAGGTTTTGGAGTTATCGTCTTTCAAGCTCACTTTCATCTCTCCTTGAGCTGTTTGATCTGATTAACATTCTTTGTTCATCAGATTTGCAAGTAACACACTCATTTGTGTTTCTGTACAACCTGCATGTAGACATCGACCCTTCTCTCTCTCTCTCTCTCTCTCTCTCTCTCTCTCTCTCTCTCTCTCTAAAACAGGTTATACTGAAGGGTTGCTGCTTTTCTCTGAGTTCCTTGGCTTCTTTTTCATCCGTTTTCAAGACTCTTTGCCGTCATTTAAGCGTTTTTTCTTTGGTATTCCGTTAGGGATTAATAATTGTTTTTTTGTGATTTTTTCATCTTTCGTTTTGAATTGCCCTAGTTACGCCTTTTCCTTACTGACTTTTCTTACTACTCATATTGACTATCATCTGATTGTAATTGCTTTAGCAATGTATTCGTGCCTGTGCAACTTCTTGCATCCCCAACTAATGCTTGGACGTACTCACGTATACACCCAATGGACATGAATTCATAATTTGCATAATTAATGAAAGTAATTTTCGAAGTTTCATATCCATTTTTAAGGATATGTTCACACGCAGATGTCTTCGCTGACATGACTTCTTTCGCTCAGCAAATGAACATCTTCAAAACGTTACTGTTTTACGTTATCTTATCCTATTTGTACGGCATTTGATGCATGCAACTAGTTGCAAAACTTGCATTCAATGAACAACGTTATAAAGAGAGAGAATATGAGCATAACTAACGACAATTTGTTGTCAGTGCAGTAATATAACTCTTTCGCAAGTTTATGGAAGCTGGGCACCATTGCTATTAACAGTTATCCTGTTCTTAGGACAGAGAGCCCAAAGTACATTTTGCATTTTGGTAGTGCAGCTTTAATCTGGAACATAGATATTCGAAACCTAAAACATGAATGTTCCAAAACCTAGAACATGGATGTTCCAGAATTAGAACATGGATGTTCGAGAACATAGGACATGGATGTTCCAGAACCTAGAACATGGATGTTCAAGAACCTAGAATATAGATGTTCCAAAACCTAGAATATAGATGTTCCAGAACCTAGAACATGGATGTTCCAGAAGCTAGAACATGGATGTTCCAGAAGCTAGAACATGGATGTTCCAGAACCTAGAACATGGATGTTCCATAACCTAGAACACGGATGTTCCAGAACCTAGAACATTGATGTTCGAGAACTTGGAACATGGATGTTCCAGAACCTAGAACACTGAATTTCGAGAACCTAGAACATGTATGTTCCAGAACCTAGACCATGGGTGTTCCAGAACATAGAACACGAATGTTCCAGAACCTAGAAAAAAGATGTTCCAGAACCTAGAACATGGATGTTCTAGAACCTAGAACACGGATGCTCCAGAACCTAGAACAAGGAAGTTCTAGAACCTTGAACATGGATGTTCCAGAACCTGGAAATGATGTTCGAGAACCTAGAACATGGATGTTCCAGAGCCTAGAAAATTGATGTTCCAGTAGATGGAGCACGGATGTTCCAGAACCTAGAACATAGATGTTCAAGAACTGACAACATGGATGCTCAGGAACCTGGAACATGGATGCTTCAGAACCTAAAAACGTGGATGCTTCAGAACCTAGAACTTGGATGTTTCATCACCTTGAACATGGATGTTCAAGGACCTAGAAAATGGAAGTTCCAGAACCTAGAACATCGATGTTTCATAACCTAGAACATGGAGTTACATAAACCTAGAACATGGATGTTCTAGAATCTGGAACATGCATGAGCATGGAAGTTCAGACATAGAAAATGCATGTTCCAGAACCTAGAACATGCATGTTCCAGAATCTAGAACATGAAAGTTCCAAACCTAGAAACGGATTGATGTTCCAGAACCTAGAAAATGGATGCTTCAGAACCTAGAACATGGATGTTCCAGAGCCTAGAAAATTGATGTTCCAGTAGATGGAGCACGGATGTTCCAGAACCTAGAACATAGATGTTCAAGAACTGAGAACATGGATGCTCAGGAACCTGGAACATGGATGCTTCAGAACCTAAAAACGTGGATGCTTCAGAACCTAGAACTTGGATGTTTCAGAACCTTGAACATGGATGTTCAAGGACCTAGAAAATGGAAGTTCCAGAACCTAGAACATCGATGTTTCATAACCTAGAACATGAAAGTTACATAAACCTAGAACATGGATGTTCTAGAATCTGGAACATGCATGTTCCTGGATCTAGAGCATGGAAGTTCCAGACATAGAAAATGCATGTTCCAGAACCTAGAACATGCATGTTCCAGAATCTAGAACATGAAAGTTCCAAACCTAGAACACGGATGTCCCAGAACCTAGAACACGGATGTTCCAGAACCTAGAAAATGGATGCTTCAGAACCTAGAACATGGATGTTCCAGAATCTACAACATGGACGTTCCAGAACCTAGAACACGGACGTTCCAAAACCTAGAACAAAGATGTTCCAGAACCTAGAACATGGTTGTTCCAGAAACATGGATGCTCCAGAATATGAAACGTGGACGTCACAGAACCTAGAACATCAATGTTAAAGAAACTAGAGCATGGATGTTCCAGAACCTAGAACATGGATGTTCCAGAACCTGGAACATGGACATACCAGAACCTAGAACAAAGATGTTCCAGAACCTAGAACATGGATGTTCCAGAACCTGAAAAATGGATGTTCCAGAATCTAGAAAATGGATGCTCCAGAACCTAGAACATGGATATTCCAGAACCTGGAAATGGATGAACCAGAACCTGAAATATGGATGTTCCAGAACCTAGTACATGGATAGTCCAGAACATACAACATGGTTGTTCCAGAAACATGGATGTTCCAGAACATGAAACATGGACGTCATAGAACCTAGAACATGGATGCTACAGAAACTAGATTATGGATGTTCCAGAACATAGAACATGGATGTTCCAGAACCTGGAACATGGACTTTCCAGAACCTAGAACATGGACGTTCCAAAACCTAGAACAAGGATGTTCCAGAACCTAGAATATGAATGTTCCAGAACCTGGAAAGTGGATGTTCCAGAACCTTGAACGTGAATGTTCCAGAATCTAGAATATGAATGTTCCAGAACCTATAACATGGATGTTCGAGAACCTTGAACATGGATGTTCAAGAACTTAGAACATGGATGCTCCACAACCTAGTACATGGGTATTCCAGAGCATGGAACATGGATATTCAAGAATTTAGAACATGGATGGTCCAGAAACATGGATGTTCTAGAACCTGAAACATGGATGTCCTAGAACCTAGAACATGGATGTTCAGGAATCTGGAACATGGATGTTCAGGAATCTGGAACATGGATGTTTCAGAACCTAGAACATGGATGTTTCAGAACTTAGAACTTGGATGTTTCAGAACCTGGAACATGGATTTCTGGAACCTTGAACATGGATGTTCAAGAACCTAAAGGGTGGATGTTCCAAAACCTAGAACATGGAAGTTCCATAACCTAGAACATGGATGTTCCAGAACCTATAACATGGATGTTCCAGAACCTGGAACATGCATGCTTCACAATCTAGAGCTTGGATGTTCCAGAACCTAGAACATAGATGTTCAAGAACCTAGATTATAAATGTTCAGGAACCTGGAACATGGATGTTTGAGAACCTAGTACATGGATGTTTCAGAACCTAGAACTTGTATGTCTCAGAACCTAGAACATGGATTTCCAGAACCTTGAACATGGATGTTTAAGAAACTAGATCATGGATGTTCCAGAACCTAGAGCATGAAAGTTCCAGAACCTAGAACTTGGAAGTTCCATAACCTAGAACATGGTAGTTACATGAACCTTAAACATGGATGTTCCAGAACCTAGAACATGAATGTTTCAGAACCTGGAGCATGCATGTTTCAGAATCTAGAACATGGACTTTCCTGACCTAGAGCATGGATGTTCCAGAACCTAGAACATGCATGTTCCAGAATCTAGAACATGAAAATTCCAGATATAGAACATGGATGTTCCAGAACCTAGAACATTGATGTTCAAGAAACTAGAACATGGATTTTCCAAAAGCCTAGAACATGGAAGTTCCATAAACCTAGAACACGGATGTTCCAGAACCTGGAACATGAATGTTCAAGAACCTAGAGTATGTTCCAGAACATACAGCATGGACATTCCAGAACCTAGAACATGGATGTTCCAGAACCTAGAACATGGGTGTTCTAGATCCTGGAGCATGGATGTTCAAGAACCTAGAATACAGATGTTCCAGAACCTAGAACATGGATATTCCAGAACCTGGAAGATGAATGTTCAAGAGCCTATAACAAGGATGTTCAAGAACCTAGAACCTGGATGTTCACGAACCTAGAACATGGAAGTTCCTGAACCTAGAACATATCTGTTCAAGAACCTAGAACATTGATGTTCCTGTACATGGAACATGGATGTTCCAGAGCCTAGACCATGGATATTCCCGAACTTGGAACATGGATGTTCAAGAACCTAGGATATGGGTGTTCCAGAACCTAGAACTTTGATGTTCCAGAACCTAGAACATGGATGTTCCAGAACCTAGAACATACTGTAGATGTTCAAGAACCTAGAACATGGATGTTCCTGAACTTGGAACATGGATGTTCAAGAACCTAGAATATGGATGTTCCAGAACCTAGAACATTGATGCTCCAGAACCTAGAACATGGACGTTCCAGTACCTGGAACATGGATGTTCCAGAACCTAGAACATAGATGTTCAAGAACCTAGAACATTGATGTTCGAGAACTTGGAACATGGATGTTCAAGAACCTAAAGGGTTGATGTTCCTGAACCTAGAGCATGGATATTCCAGAACCTGGTACGTCCTCTTTGGACACAAGCTGTCTCCCAAGCCTTTGGAGGTTTCAGATTTACAGTTCGTGAGATTTCACGTAGGGAAAATGGTTTCTGTTTAAAGTTATTTTACCTTTCTGACGAAATGTTTTATTGTATTGGATATTAAATGTTGACTTATATCACTTTTTAACCTGCCGTCTCAGTTCGACAGTAGCGGAGTCCCGTTTTGGATTGATTATTATACTGAAATGCTGTGGTAGAGATCTTGCATTCCAGTTAGTTATCATACTGAACGAACTTGCTGTTTGCATTACATCAGCTCTTAAGTTCATTCAGTGAAATGGGGCTGTGGAGGTCCTGATCTGTTAACGGGGTGCTGACATCCTCATCGAGTCCAAAGAGATTGTTTCATTAGTTGACTGGTCGTAAGTCTCGAAAAAAATTTGCACTTCCTAACTATATTTGATCTTATATGGCATTTCTCTGAGTTGAGTGTGCTCACATCTGGCTTTTCCAGCTTTATGCTGAATTTCAGTAGACAGACTTCCAGTCCTTGATGTAATAAGACTTTCCGCAAAATTTAGACGGCCTAAGCACATCGACACTGCAATTATCGAACTGGAGGAGATCCGCCCGCTCTGGCGGCAGCAGCATGACGTCAGTATAAATAGCCTTCGAAACTCTGGGATATTCGGTTTCCCAAGTTATGACAATGGAAAAATGGGTTTGTGGTGTGCAGTGTTAGTGAAACCCAACACGTATGGCCATCAGCGGTTCAGAGTTATTAAATATCACTAAATGTATATATTTAAGATCACTGGGTGAGTTCAGTATAAATAAAATGAAACAACAAAATAATATATCACTGTTATATCGGGAATAGTACCATTTTCCCATTTCGATTGAAGATTTATAGTTGATAACCATGATGGTCATATGAAATGAAAAGCCAGCCCGTATCAGATAAGTCATTTTAGTTTTATTGGTTTTGTAACGCTGTAAACAATGCTTTTGAATGGTGAACTGCGGAATTCTCTCTTCGCGCTCTTTGTATCGATCGTTTGTACACAAGCGAAAGAAAAATATATATTACATTTTATTATTATTATAATTGTTATTGGTTTGGAAACTGAAAAGGATTAGATGTCCATCTCTATCTCTTAGGTGGTCTACAACATTTTTCTTAAAATGAGAATATCATAGTGTTCTGTCGAAGAATTATCTACTGATTGTGTGTCTGGCGTTGCGAAAGTAGTGAATCACTCTCAACAAATGTTTGTACTCTATAGGCATAGGCTCATTATAGCACCAAAATAGCATGATATATTCTACATCAATTCAATAAATTTCTAAATTTCCTAATGCACAATTTCTTTTATTTTCTCTGTCATTATTAACTCTCTCTCTCTCTCTCTCTCTCTCTCTCTCTCTCTCTCTCTCTCTCTCTCTCTCTCTCTCTCTCTTCTTACGAATGTTATTGACTGTACAGTCCACCAGTTAACCTTCGTCGAAATTCACAATAGAATTTTAAGAGTCTTGACTGAAAGAAATCTGTACACTAATTGACCGTCTTGGGAACAAGACTCCTTATGATGTATTTGTGGTTTGGAAATCTAAGCTATTGGCAACATCACCATTGCATGCCACTAGCATTTAGTTTAGTAAGATACAGAATGGCCTGCATTGTCCGTGAGCTTTCTGCACACAACAGCATAATGTAGTAAAGGTTAGCTATCCACGTCTCTAATGCCAGATGCTGTCGGCTCATATGCCCCTTGAACTTCCATAGGATCAGGGTTGAGTTGAGCTAGTAATCTCATCCCGTTCCAAGGTGACAGACTCTACAATAAAAAAAAAAAAAAAAAAAAACTCTTCCGTTGCACATACCGTAAATCACTCACTGAGAGGTTTATTTCTCTACATATAAAATTGACGCTGATAACTCAGTTGTAATTTTTTTTTTTCAGAATTTAGTTTAATGTTCACTTAAACATTCCAAAGTACTAGTAAAATTTAGCTTTTTATCCCCAAGCTCTTTCAATGAGATTCAGTCATAACTTAATTTCCTGCAACCTGTGGACTTAGAGCATTTTCATTTTTTACTTACAGCGCTAAGTCTGATTCACGTAATAGAAATGTGACTGTACATTTGCTTGTTAACACAGTAGGTCGAGGATGCTGGCTGAAGACGCGTTATTACTACGACTCATAATGAGTACACCTTCTTAGAAGACTTTGATTTTTCTCAGCAGGTTTACACAAGTCCGAGGTCTCTAAAAATTCACTTACCTCAAAAAGATCTCCTAATGAATATTCGTGACTTTTTCGATCACATTTCTATTCATCCATTCGTATGACGTTCCGGTAATACACAGAAATATGCCTACGCAGAAAACGAATTCTCGATAGTATCAAATCTAATTTGATTCAAATTTGCATTCAAGTCGTATTTTATCTTTTTTATTTTTGCTGTTTTGTAATATGCTACGAACACAATGAATTTAACAAAACAAACAAAAACAAAACTTTTTTCCATCATTTGATATATTTTTGAACTGCGATAATATCCTCCAAGGAAGGCTTGTAAGTGAAGCCGAGATATTGTCTCGAGATTTTGTTATTCTTATTCAGTTTTTATCTCAGTAACAGTACATAAAAATATTAAAAGTTTTACTCGTTTTACCTCCTTCAATAAAAGTGAGAGTGATGAGAAAGTTACCATAGATATTTCGTTGTAATCTTGTGTAAAGTGACTTTGTAATTGCTGCAAGTGTTTTGACAACGAAAGAAGCAGATAGTCGTGCAATAACAGGAAGAGAGAGAGAGAGAGAGAGAGAGAGAGAGAGAGAGAGAGAGAGAGAGGGGGATAGGAGTGTTGGGGTGTTGGAAGTCTTAAATGTCATATGTCGATGAACGGTGCATAATGCACCAACGATACGGCTGCACTCCTCAGATGCCGTAGCAATAATATTAAAGGAGAGTCACTCCTTCCCCAGATGTGACTTCGGGTGACGTGCCCTGCTGAGAAAGGCTGATTAGGTCAAGGCAATGAAAGTTTTTGGGTTATGTTGAGATATTTTATCTTACAACCCTAGGTATCCCCACCTCTCTCTCTCTCTCTCTCTCTCTCTCTCTCTCTCTCTCTCTCTCTCTCTCTCTCTCTCTCAAATTGAGCATCCACAGTCCGTACCTTCTTTATGGGTGATTATTCTCCCCAAAAATTTTACCTTGACTGATTTTTTTTTTTTTATTGGCGATTGCACTCTGTCAGAGTTCTTTGGTCTTGACTTTCCGGAGTGTGTGTAGAAGGAATAGTTTTAGTTATGTTATATGTTGACCTCTTTTCAAAGTCATAGTTAAGTGTAAAGGTCGGTCATTTATTTTTCTCTGGGTGTTAGGAACATTGATTAGTAGGTACCTCGGACTGTTGTAATTATTTTCTCCAGTTTTTTTCCTTGGCATATTTTCAAAGTCACAGGTCAATTGTAAAATCAGAATGTTAGTTTCTGTTATGTTTATGAAAAAATATTGTGTAGGTTCTGCGGGAAGGGTGATAATTTTTCTGAAATATCTTTGATTTATTCCGGTTTTGAAGAAACTTAATAGTTTGGTACGTAATAAATAAGTTATTGTTACATAAATAATTAGCTTACATTTGACCTTTCTTTAAGGTAACAGGTCTATTTAACGCATAATTTTTTGTCAATGATTTTGATGGAACTTGTTAGCAAGGTTCCTTGGGTTTTAAAGGTTTGCCCAAATTTTTTATTTTTATTTGACCTATTTTTCATGGTCCCAAATCAATATGAAGACCAAACATTCAGCCTTTTTCCCTGTAGGTCCTGGAAAATATTATAGTTCGAGGTCTCCTGTTTTCTAGCTCTTCTTCATAATGTACAAACATTAATCAACTGTTATTCTTTCTCTCACCTCTACTACCTTTTATTGTTAGAAAAACAAAACATTTATAATCTATGAATTCATAATGTTATGAACAAGTCACACTCCTCAGTTATTACACTGAAGGGCTATTGCTTGAAATAGGGTTTGTGATGACTGGAACATCAGTTCGTCAGATACTACTTGTTACGAATATTAATATGACTTTCTACCTTTCATCGAGGTAGAACCTAGAGCTACTGAATGAAAGAATGGGATTCTAGTACTGACATAATACCAGAGGTGTTTCCCGGGAAGTCTGAACACCTTCCCTACCAGCAGGGTTTGCCAAAGTTTCCGAGACACCAGCGAATCAAGTGATAACATTTCACTGGAGAGTCCTTGGTTCAGTTCTAATATGAAGTGGGAATGTTTCTGTTGCACGGGTGATTATCCCTAATTTTCACATGTTCTGCCTGTTGGGGTAATTTGAATGAGAAAATCGACAAATTACAGAGGTTTTCTGCTGGTTGAATATAAAAGTATATATATATATATATATATATATATATATATATATATATATATATATATATATATATATATATATATATATATATATATATATATATATATATATATATATATATATATATATATATATATATATATATATATATATATGTATATGTATATATACATATATTATATGTATACATATATATATATATATGTATGTATATATATATATATATATATATATATATATATATATATATATATATATATATATATATATATATATATATATATATATATATATATATATATATATATATAATATGAAGTGTTTATTATTCGCCTTGTTATTTTTATGTATATACATTCGTATAGAGTGTATCAGAAAGCTGTGGAATTATTCTGCAACTTTATAGAAAACGGAATTTTCACTGAGTGAAAACTAATACAAGGGCAAATGAGTAAAACTATTATCTGCATTAACAAAGATTATCGAATATGTAAATGTAATAAAAAGCCGAACGACAATTAATATGTAATGTCGATATATATATATATATATATATATATATATATATATATATATATATATATATATATATATATATATATATATATATATATATATATATATATATCAACGAAAAAGTCATCAAAATTAGTAAATAAAGTTGTGCTTGAAAGTAGTATTGCAGTATAGGTTTTGAGTGTGAAAGACGATGTTGCAAAGGTTATGGCACAGTTTAAGGTGTAAGAGCATTGGTTGTATGGTCACTTTCTTACGTAAATCAGTCACAGAAGGGGGCCCAAGATATCCTTCAAAAAATTCAGCTCAATATGTTTGACAGAAAATGTTTTCAAGGGACGAGAATCGACAGCGTTCAGGTTTAATGCTGATGCTATTCGAAGTGGTGAGGCTCAGTATGTATGCGTGAAATTGTAATGACGTCATCAGTATTTTGCGATTTCTCTTTGGGATCATTGTGAAGGAAGGAGGGCACTGCTACAATGATACATCAATTCTGGCATTTTAGTCCTGGGTGATGAATTCTTCTTTCCATATATATAAGGCTTTTTTTTTTTTTTTTAATTTAGGATGAATTTTATTCAAACTAACTTCATTGTTAGATGAGTAAGATAAAATTACGGTATATTTATACGATGTGGTTCAAGGAGTGGGAACTACTCCATTTCCTTGCTGTGGTGATAAGAAATGCGCGCGCCCGTGTGTGTGTGCGCGTATTGTTTCCTAACTGAAAGTACTCACCATTCAATGGCTGGTAGCGTTGTCCTTTGGCGTGAAAAGGATTTATTAAATGGTGTCTTTTCGACATAATTTCCGTGCTTGATCCCTGTTTCTAGCGCTGATTCATGACACCGCTCGAATGAGAGGATTAGTTCATTTTACTAACCATAAGTCACCTGGCGGGTATGAAATAGACTTACGGCGGCGTCGGCACCATTAGTTAGCAAGAAAACATTGTAATGAACAAGTCTTAGTTGAATAAAAGGGCTTATACTGTATATGTAAGGAGGTAAGAACGTGGTTTGAAGTGAACGTATAAAAACTTTATATGCAAGAAGAAAACACAACAAAATTGCCATGGAAACTATAATCTTGATAGTGTAAACAAGGCGTGTGGCATCCAACCCAGCAATAATTCCAGTGCAATAGCGCCTTCTGAAAGCCTGCTGCCTCTTTTTGTTGTTTCAAGCAGACTTGGATTCCAGGCCGTCTGGTGAAGAAGAGCAAGTGGCGGTTGTTGTGATGTCATAGGATTGGCCGAGGGAAGGATAGGGGGAGGAGGGAAGAGGATGCTGGTGGAATGGTCGGGTGCGGGATAGCGAGCATATGTCAACAAAGCGTGTTACAATACGACACTAAAAGATGTCCTCTCTCTAGATCAACTACTGGGAAGCGAGTTGAGTAAGCAAACAGACCTTTTATATGCAAAGTGGTTAAGGGAGTCTCTCTCTCTCTCTCTCTCTCTCTCTCTCTCTCTCTCTCTCTCTCTCTCGTTTGGATGTTAGGGAAGGAAAAGATAGCGACCGCTAGAGGCGAGACTGCAACGTCGAGGAAGTGATGGCAGAGCTGATAGGAACTATTGGGCAAAAGGAGGGAAGAGAAGCAAACGGGGATAAAAGTCGATGCGGAGAGAATTCTAGCTGTTTTGTAAAGGAAAAAACTTTACCTTGAAGAAAATGATTTCTAAACAATATCAGTATTTTGTATTTGATTTGCTCAGGAAAAAACAGTATAAATGTATTCGTATAAAGATAACACTGTCCTTTGTGTAACCTCTTAATATATTACGATTAAAGTCGTCCATCAGTTAATTAATGTGAGTACTATGATAATACTTATATATCCGTCTTTCTAAAGAGAGCAGTGACACTGCAGATCTTGAAAGACGCTTGATCATCGTTAATTAAGAAAAGTTCCACTTTACTTTTCTCCCAACTTGCCCTCTAACCTTTCCAAGGTGGAAGGTCGAGACGTTTACATTCCCCGCTCAGCTCTTTATGCATCAAGTTGTGACGCCAGGTGATAATGAATCAAGCAATCAGTTAGAAACAATTCAGTCAATTAGTCACTCAAATATGGAAAGACGACTGACCCATTTCTATGTGGGTCGTTATTATAGATGTTGACCTCTTGAGTTGTGTAGAGCACCGAAGAAAACGCAAGTTATGTGTCTGATGCGTATTTCTACCTGTAAATAAACATTGGTTGTCAGAAATATGTCCACAATTACTAACAAGTTCCTCAGCTAGGTATATTTCTCTTTAAATACATTTCTGTCTTATCATTGACTTTACATTCTCACTTCTGGTCATAAAGTCCCTTTTCATTCTTTTGTAGTATAGAAGGCCATTTATCCGGCATAATTAAATTTTTAAGAGCTTCCTGAATTAGAGCACTGAGGTTCTCCATGTCTGGAATTGATGGAATGGATGCAAATTTTGAGCTCTTGACCATGAGGCTCAGAGGTCCAGAATTTTGTCTTTCAAAAGTTGTTGTGTGGCTAGAATTACTGAGAAGACAACTGACCAACGTAATACTTCAGTCCTTCTTGAACTTCGTATGTTAATGTGTCACTTAATATTTTTCATTAAATACCGTGGTACTTGAAGGCGCCAAACTCTGTTGCCTTTGTTTTTCTTGTCTCAGTTTTTTTTTTCTATAAAATCTTTATTTGTTTGATAACTAACGTGTAGTTCTATGTGATTTTCTACTCTGTTTTCTGGGAGCTATCTTTTCAAGTCATTTGCCTTTGAGGTTTGTCCCATAAGAATGTTTGGTCATTTTCAGTACCTGTTTGTTACAGTTTCTTCACCCTCCCACCTCGTGTTTCAGTCAGTTTGAAACTTTCATTTGCATGCTCCTTTACTTCAGATTTTCGAAATGAGACCACTTCGTCTGCAATCAAATGGAATGACCGTCCTCCCCACGGGGCTAAGACATTTCAAGTTGCTAAAGGTTATCCAAATGAGTAGATTTAAGAGATGGGCGAATGACTTTTGTACTTATTGTACAACGATTGCCTTTGAAAGCTAATGATTTTGTTTTATCGTCAAGTTTTAAAGGAGATGGCTCGTCTTTTGTATGATTTTTTTTTTTCTATTTTAGAGTAGAAATGGAATTGAAGCTAAACGGATCGAATGTACAGCACACAATTTTGATTTTGAAATTTGGATATTGAAAAATAAGGAAGACTGGCGGAATGGTCAACGTATCTTGCGAAAAAAAGTCCCTGTGAAGAATTCTCCTGCAACGTGAGACTACTTGGCTTAAA
The DNA here is from genome assembly GCF_040412425.1 of Macrobrachium rosenbergii. Lineage (NCBI taxonomy): Eukaryota > Metazoa > Arthropoda > Malacostraca > Decapoda > Palaemonidae > Macrobrachium > Macrobrachium rosenbergii. Next base: position 37,433,538 of record NC_089796.1, on the reverse strand, counting down.
AATTAATAAGTTATTCCTGGGAGCGGCATTTGGTGCAGAAAATAGAAGACTTTTCATCAGTTTTCTTGCATTAATGGGATGCTTAACTGAAGCGTCATAAATTGCAATTTAATTCATAGATTTGAATATTGTGATAATGGATACTGAATAAATTATAAAGAGAGAGAGAGAGAGAGAGAGAGAGAGAGGCGAAGGAGAATGCGGAATAACAAAGTAGAGTACGTGTCATGTTTGAACGCCTTTTTACTTCCTCGTAGACGTATCTGGTATATTGGCCTGGAGGGTGGAATTTGGAACAAAAGACCTGTGGAGAGAGAGAGAGAGAGAGAGAGAGAGAGAGAGAGAGAGAGAGAGAGATTGATAAGTAACGTGGAGATAGATAAAAGGAAGGGAAAGATAATAGCAAAGTATGATTGTTTTACATTTAAAAAGTATATTGTCATAATATTTCCCAAAGTATTTGCAAATTCTTTAGTATTTATTAATCACACACAAAACAACGAAAAAAGTATAAACACGGACAAGGCGTGGTATCTCTCAAAATTTCCTTTTCTTTGATAGAACACCATGTTTCTTGCTCAGAAACTGTGAAAATGATTCAGAGCAGATCTCTCTCTTAGATATCTCTTTTTTTATTTATTGTCAGTATATATATATATATATATATATATATTTATATATATATATATATATATATATATATATATATATATATATATATATATATATATATATATATATATATATATATATATATATATATAATATATATATATATATATATATATATATATACATATATATATATATATAATTATATAAATACTTATATATATATATAATAAAATGCAGTTTATTCTACATTTTTAAAGTTCACGCTGAATACAAAAAAGTTGACAGAGCCTTATATACAAAAAAAGAATAGTTACAGTTTGTTAATGTGGGCAGCATGTTCCTTTAACAAAAAAAAAAAAAGACAGGGACAAAGGATCAAGTGATAATCCAGGGTGGAGATTAACATAGAAGTAGCTTCAATAAACAAGTTTCCAGCAGATTTCTTTTCTGATGGTCATTGACCTTACAGATTATCGATAATCTATATATATATACATATATATATATATATATATATATATATATATATATATATATATATATATATATATATATATATATATATATATATATATATATATATATATATATATATATATATATATATATATATATAAAATCCAATTCCACAGGAAAATGACAGGCAGAAGATCAATACCAAGCGCTTTCACGTTTATTAACGCATCGTCTGGGCACAAATGAGCCACAGATAAAAAGAATGTTACAAAGTAAACAAAAAGAACAAGAATACCAGATGGGCAGTTGTCAAAGAGTAATAAACAGAAAAATAATCCAGGATAATCCGGAATCGAGCTGTCACAAACTGGAACCATAGACTAAACAACAGGAGATACAGAAGTTTAGGCTTACAAAATTCAAAAACATGTATAACCTTGAATACCAGATGGTTAATTGCCAGGGGGGTAAAAAACAAAAGGTTAATCCACTGCAAATCCGGGATCACATGGTCAAAAACTAAATCCATTCTGTTTATTACCCTTTGACAACTGACCATCTGGTATTCTTGTTCTTTTTGTTTACTTTGTAACATTCTTTTTATCTGTGCCTCATTTTTGTCCAGATGATGTGTTCATAAACGTGAAAGCGCTAGGTACTGAACTTCTGCCTGTCATTTTCCTGTGGGATTCGCTTATACACTGGAGTCATGTGCATCTACTGTGATTTTTTTTATATATATATATATATATATATATATATATATATATATATATATATATATATATATATATATATATATATATATATATATATATATATATATATATATATACATACTGTATATATACATATACATATACAGGGTGTTTTGAAATCAGACCGCCCCTCTACAGCATAAACTAAAATTGATATGTACAAAAACAAAAGTAATTCAAAACAGGTATTTATTTAAGTTTCTCTCTGAGTATTTAATATTTTGTGTGGCCTCCATCTGCTTGTACCACAGCCTGCATTCTTGAGGGGGTATGATTTCAGCAAATCATAAAAAAGCTGAGACTCAAACTCCATTTCCCTGAGCACTCGGTCACCTCTCTTTCTAGGTCGTCGAGGCTTGGTATACCATCATAGTTCACTGTGCGCGCTTCAACACGATCCTTTAAGACACTACCAATGTTTTCACACACATTAAGGTCAGGGAGCTACCTGGAAATTCACTTGATGAGAAGAAATCGATACCACTGCTCTGAAGCAGCTCCTGTGTCTGAAGACCCTTGAAACATGGTGCCTTATCATGCAAAAATGTGACTTCTTCAGCAGATAACACATTTTCAGGATCTTTGAGGAAAGGAAATACTCCACCAGTAAGCACAGTTTCTCTGAAGTATACACCATTTCATGACTGTCCTTTTTCATTGATGATCCAAATTAACCATTTGACTGTGAAACAGAGAAAAATTCCCAAACATTCAGGAAAATTCAGAAGTTGGCGATAGCGCATGTCATCGCTGATATCATCCAACTTTGCAGCCCAAATGATGTCATTTTTATGCTTTGGCTTCCTGACAATGTAAATGAAGAATTCATCTGATGCGGCAACATGGAGAAAGTCAGCTTCATCCCAATCTTTAAGAAATGAACCACAAAACCATACACGGTCTTCTCTCTGTTGCTGAGTGATGTTGGGCTTGCTGATAACATGAAATGGCTTGTTACCAGCTTTTTTTCAACTCACGATATACAGCACTATAACTTCTCTTCTTTCCCCTTTTTGTTTCTAGTTCAAGCGCCAATTTATGTATAGACCTTCTTGGTCTACCCACTGCCTCAGCTATGATGTCTTTTGACTCCCGAGAAAGGACTCCAGGCCTTCCAAGATTCTCACTCTTTTCATGATGACAGTCATATGGATTTTTGTTCCAGTTTCTTTTAACAAAGGATTCATCTCTTTTAATGTATTTAGCTATCCAGGAACGTGAAATGAAGGATGCGCCAGCATCCCTGGCCTCTCTGAAGGTTATAGCCCAGATTCAGTCAATCCATCTGATTTCCTCTGAGTCGTTGGCCATGGCTGTATCTAACTCCGTCACTCAGTCTGAAAATACAAGAAACGTAAAATGAAAAATAGCTTAATAGAAACTTAAAATAATGTACTTGGAAATAGGCTATAGCAGAAAACTTAATAATTTTCCATTTGTTCTGAGGAGGGGGTCGTCTAATTTTGAAACAACCTGTAGATATATATATATATATATATATATATATATATATATATATATATATATATATATATATATATATATATATATATATATATATATATATATATATATATACATATATACATACACACATATATACACTTGTTTTTACCCTACCTTACTTAGCGTTTGTGTTGTAAATTACTCTGTTATAGAGTAATTTAATTATAAATCCGATATAGGATTTGTCAGTTGTGACGGAGAAATTAGCGCCCTACACAGATCATGTCCTGGTAGCCCTGGACAAAATAATGATGTCAGTTGAACTGGGTGTACCTAACATATTAGGATAACAGTTGGGGCAGTTTTAACGATTTTCTTTCAAAATTATATGCACTAGTGCCCAGCATCAAATTCCAAGTCTCATGGGAAACAAAAAATACAATCCTTTTCTTTGCTGTTTTACTCACAGACATGAAAAAATAAAAATTTCCCCTGTTTAGAAAACCAGCGTTTGCACTTTCATGTATTATAGTTTTTTAGTTATTTGACATTTCTGTCAAGATTGCATAATCAGCAATTTATTCTTAAGAGTCTTATGGATTTGCTCCCGGAATAGGTGGAAAAAGAATTTGAACTACTAGGAATGCAATTCGGACAAAGAGGAATATCAAGACACGTGAGAGAAAGGCTAAGAATAGCAAGAACACAAAATACAAAGCTAAAACGATTTAGGAATATGAACACAAATATCAAAATCCATTTCTACAAAAGCCTGATCAGACCAATAATGGAATATCCACCAATAACCACGTGTTTAGCATCGACTTCCAATATAAGTGCATTACAAAAATTCCAAAATAAGATACTAAGGTCCGCAGTGAGAAACAATCAAGAAGATGACGATCTGAATATAGAACAAATACACAAAAAATACAAAGTAGAACCAATTAATCAAAGATTATACAGACTGGCAACCAACATATGGAGCAAACTAGATCAGTACAACAGTGAATTAACAGAAGAATCCGAAGCAGAAGAGAGAAACCACCCAAACAACACAGACCACAGATGGTGGAGAAGAGTGTCTTTATATATTCATCGTGATGAACCTCAACCATTATATTATTAAGAAAAGCCTTGTGAAAAAGTAATATTTAGAATTTACTATGTAGGTATCATGCAAAATCATTATGATAATTAACATCAAGGTTAAAATGAGGAAATTGGAACTAATTTTTTAATTTTACTTTATGTTTTAAATATGATTACACTAATAAGAAATAAAATTCAAAATATGCAACATGTACAATTTACCATGTTGTTATAATGTAAAATTATTATTGTATTATGTTAATATTAGAAAAATTGTACCCTTACCTAAATAAAATTGTGGATAAACCACACTTGACATTACTCTTACTAATATTTCACTTTCTAAACTATTCCCTACCATGGTTACCTAGCTAACTGCCCTCACTCTTCTTTCACCCATCTTACCTATCAGCTAAAAAAAAAAAAAAAAACCTTAAATACCAAGAGGTTGCTGGCCACATACTCCTCCCGAAGTTTATTGCATCCAAGCAGAGTCAAATAGCTACCAGGTACATAACTTACAATTTAAGTCTTATAACTTACTGTTGTATGCAGTTGTTTGAAGTAACTTAAGTCTCACAGCAGCCATTCTTCTGACCACTCCTTTACTCCGATACTTATACTGTCGGCAACAATAGTTAAGCAACAGTTTCCTTTAGCTTTCGTTCATCAAATCTCGATTTTTTATTTTTACCGAAAACACATAATCTCGCTAGTTTTACTCTAGAATAGGAAAATACAATGCAAAATACATCGCATAAGTTAAATCTGCAAAAGCCAAACTTTTAGACACTGAAAAACACCATGTATGTCCGAAGTAGGCCTACTGTATTTGGAATTTCTCAGATGGAGTTGTCCATAGAGATCTGGAAGATAGACCGGGGACCGCTGTCTGTGTAACTGTGTATCTCGAGGCCAATATTTACTTGTTTTCTTTTATGAAGAGGGCTATTATTGCTACATCATTAATAACAATGGTGATTATTTTAGTTTCTAAAAATCTATCTTTGTATTTCAAAGTGTTGAATATTAGCTGGCGTCAATGACAGTAAATTTTATGACGACTAAGGTAAGTTGAACATATTTGGTTAGATCCGCAAAAGTGCTCTCTATGAAGTGAGGAGCCCAAGAACGTTGGACGGAAAAACACATCACTGGATGTTACTTGACGTAACGGCTGTCACACTTCGAAGACGAATGATATCATGGATCGAATGCTAGCTGTTTACCCAACTACTGTCATTAAAAGGAAATCTTTATCAAGGTTAAATTAGCCTGTCAACTCGAAGATTCTCTGGCTATGCTCTCATTACGAGCAGTTCGGAGTTAGCCTATATAAGTAACATGGCTGTATTACTTGCCACGAACTAAAAGATCTCCCACTAAATTAGCCTGCACGATATTCAACTTTTATTGCCTGTGCAGTAGTTAGCGAGTTCTCTGTGGTAATAAATATTTTTAATCTACACAGCTTTTTACGTGGCAGATTTGTCGATGAAAATCGATTTTCTTGCTGTAAGTAGAGACTATCAAGAAAGTAGGAGTGACCGTTTCCTATGGTTGAATTTTTCCCATCACATGTCTCCCACCAGTACTAAAAATTTCTCTCTCTCTCTCTCTCTCTCTCTCTCTCTCTCTCTCTCTCTCTCTCTCTCTCTCTCTCTCTCTCAGTTCTAAAACATACTTTAAAATATATTACCACTCAGTCGCTCAAAGAAAATATAATGAATTAAGTATCTCTAGGATAAGCCTATGCTTACTCTCTCTCTCTCTCTCTCTCTCTCTCTCTCTCTCTCTCTCTCTCTCTCTCTCTCTCTCTACTTCTAGAAACATGCTTTACAAATATATTATCACTCAATCTCTCAAAGAAAATATAATGAATTAAGTATCTCTAAGGATAGGCCTATGCTTACGCTCTCTCTCTCTCTCTCTCTCTCTCTCTCTCTCTCTCTCTCTCTCTCTCTCTCTCTCTCTCTCTCATCATAATACGCATTCATTCCTGTATTGTTTCACACGATTTTCTTTGGATATTGCCAAAATTTAAAACATTTTCTCTCATTATTGAAGATCGTGTTTCAAATTACACATGAATTTTATTTAATTTTAGTGTCATAACATTGGTTATGAATAAGGTTTTGCGGTAAGTTGTAAAGATGATTAATATTCTACTCTGAACTGTCGTTTGAACAACAACTTGAACGAATAATGTAGAGGTGGTTACTACATTCATGTATCAGTGATTATAGGACTTCTATAGAATCGTTATGCTTTAAAGTTGCGAGAAATCTTGCAAGCAGCCAACACGATGACTTTGAACCTCCGCCCCCTTTCTGTAGTGGCTCGGTGTGGCATTGGTAAACAATATGTGTCCGATGATTTCAGAAAACTGTTACTTAACTTTTTAAGGCGAGTCTACATTCGTCTCTTTCACATAATCAGTCCAGTCAACGCTGTTTGTTGTATTTTGAGGGTTATTGATATTTTTTGTAAGGCAAAAACGAAAGCTTTTATTCTGTAACCTTGAGCCCACGTTTCCAACCGTGAGTGTGGTGAGCCCATATCCTCTTGGAAGTGATTAGCTTCTGTAAATCCAGTTTTGAATCACAGTATTACTTTAATCTGAATTCCCATGGAATTATTGGGTGAACACGATCTTTTTTTTTTTTGCCATCTTTTTCTCATAACTGGCAATTCTTGTACGCGTGGAAATTTATACAGTAAGCTGATGCCTTCTTGTCACGCTAATTCCCCTCTCCCTGAAGTATCCCAAAATTGACTCGGTGTTTACTTTCTTACACACAATAAATCCACTTCACTTTCTTCTTGTTCACCGGTGCGGTTTCTTCAGAAGGACCTTCATATCTTGGATTTTTTTTTTTTTTTGTTTACTGTACTCTTTTCCTTCCCCCTTTTTCTTATTATTACCGGATATTTATTTCCTCATAAGCTATATGTAATTAGAAAAATTAGAGAGCAAATGATAACGTAAAATGGGCCGAAGTTTATTCCGTGCAACCGAGTTTTCTGTACAGTGTATAGTGCTGTATGAAACTTTCAGCCGCGGCCTATGAAACTCAGTCACGGCCCGATAGTGTCCTCAGCCGCAGCCCATGAAACTCAGCCATGGTCCGGTGGTGGCCTGCGTTGTTGGTACCTATAGCGGTGCTAGGAGTGCGATTGTGGCTAAATTTAACCTTTAATAAAGTAAAAACTACAGAGGCTAGAGGGCTTCAATTTGGTATGTTTGATGATTGGTGGGTGGATGACCAACACACCGATTTGCAGCCCTCTAGCCTCAGTAGTTTATAAGATGTGAGTGCGGACAGAAAAAGTGCAGACGTACAGACAAAGCCATCTCAATAGTTTTCTTTTACGGAAAACTAAAAATGAAAAGTTTGTGAGACCAATGAAATACTTTGAAATTATTTGTAAGAGGAGACAGCTGAAAGTGAATGCTTATAAGGATTTGGTAATGAGTATATATTAAAGCCATTTGGATGGTTATTTTACTGTTAATATGGGTAGCTGAAAAATATTAGTAGTACTAATATTTTGTTAGGAAAAATGTCTAGGAAATAAAAGTTCGAATTTGTAAGAGGAATACGTTATCAAGTTTTCTTACGAAAGAGAAATTTGATTGATCATCTTGCACGAAATAAGACAGGAAATTTATCAGAGAAGTCGCACTCTGCAAGAAGAGCGAGCGGGACCGAAGCGCAATATGGTGGACTTTGTGGCCACGTGACATCTTGAGCGAAGAGTTACGCAGTGGGTTTGGAGTGAAAAATGGGCCACTGTTCGGAAACATTAAAATTAGATAGATGTGGGAGGGAAACACTTGGAAGATGAAGTGCCAGATTAGAGGTGGATGTAGAAATGTGTATGAAGCAACTGAAGTTTCAGTGCTTTTCGCCTGAATTTTGCTATTTATTCAACAGTTACAGTGAGTAACTGCTGAATGCAAGTGAAATGGGTTGCAGCTAAAGAGAAAATTCAGCGTGCACTCACACGCGAACTTTTCTGAAAGGGGGTTTTTGAATCACGATATAGGTGTGCCTAAATGCAAATATTATTGTTTACAAATGATCCCAGTCCATAATGTCATAAAATCCGTGTAAACTGTGGTTGTTTATTGAAAATAGTATATTGATTTTATTTTGAGGAATTTGGCTATTATTAGCTGTAGGTCAAGACGTGAATTACAGAAGGAATTTATAGTGGTCATTTGAGGGGAGGCTATAAAATTAAACTCAGAAATAATTCATTGAAGTTAGGCTTAGGTCGAATGTCAAAGAAGGCTTAACAACACTTTCCATGGAGTCTGTAGCTATGGTATAAAGCGTTATTTCCCTGTCAATAATATTTTCGTCATAAAGTACTGAGCCATAAAAGTGGATAGTCACTGAATAGTTGGATAGAATGAAATGTACTCAGTTTATGACAGAAGAGCTGGACGAAATAAATTTAGAGGACGGGGGTTTTAATGGGCGATTTTCCGGCAGAAAAAGTTGTGCTGTAAATTTATGTGCAGAGTAAGTGCATTTCCAAAGTGGATTTTGTTGGCGTTTTGTTTCAGTTCCAGTTTTATGAAAGGATTCATATGATTCACAAATGTAATTCTCTTGACTCTTGGAATAAGTGTTAGAGTTAAATTATATCAAAGAAAAGAATTGCTTTTTCATGAAAACTGTACTGACTGGTCTCCTGTAAATCCAGGACAAGTACATTCATTTTGTTTCATCATAACGGATTACAAACATTCAGGCGTATATTGATGTGTACTGGGCAGTCGAAGAGCTAAGAGCTGCTGATGATCCTGCTCTGCTCTGCTCTGCTCTTCTCTGCTCTGCTCTGCTCGGCAGGTACAGCGCATGAAATGACTGATACCTCTGGGAGGCTCGCCGGTATCGATTCAGAACTAATAAGACAGTCACTGTCACTGCCAACTTAATACTTTAACGGCTGAACCATGTGCACAAAATTCTAGGAGCATCAGCGATTTCAAACACCTATAAAGAAAATCATAAATATATATTATATATATGTATATATATATATATATATATATATATATATATATATATATATATATATATATATATATATATATATATATATATATATATATATATATATATATATATATTATTCAAATCACACTTGATACGTGATATTTATAAATCAAACAATACAGGAAGAAATAAAAAAACGGTTGTATATCCTGACCTGTGTAGGCTTTATTGCTAAGCCATCTGCATAGGACTGATACAAAGTACTGTAGTAGAATTTCAAGACAATGCATACGAGCATACAGACGGTTGGAAACTAAGTAAAACCAAGTATTTGCACCTGGCAGGCGTTTTGCAGGCGGAGTCCTACCCGCATTAGTGACAGGTCAAGTTTTACAAATCTGATGATCTTGCGAAAGCCCGCTTCCCTTTTCCGGTCTCGCAGCTCCCGTCCTTGAAATTTAAACTTCTTGCATATTCATTTTGAAATTAATGGATCAAGTTTATACATGCCTTGACCAATATTCATTTTCTTAGAGAAACTTTCTTTCATAGAACCAGACTCAGTGATGCTCATTCAAGCGCATTATGGGCATAAACTACTTTTTTGCTCTTGTCCAGTTGATGGTATGATTGTTTTCACTAATATGTACAATAACTTCACTGTTCACCTGCGGATATGTTAGAGAACAGACAGCTGGACATACCATATTACAGGCACACTCTAACAGAATTGACTGAAATATGTTTAAAAGAATAAACATTTGAATTCCACTGTAAATTTTATTCTCAACACTTTGGTATGGCAATGGATTACCCTGTATATCCACCGTTAAGGAATTTGAATATGAAATTTTTCGAAAGCAAAATATAATGTAGTATGGTTCAAGTAAATAATATGCGTTTGGCCAGGTAACGAATATGTAAATAACTTCTTTGTTAAATTAAATGAATTGGTACCATTAATAAAATTCACCATGGAAATGGAAAAGGATGATTGATTACCATTTTTGGATGACCTTTTACATGGAACTGGTATGGAATTTAAATACAGTATTTACAAAAAACCTCCCGGTATTTCATCATATGTTCATTTCTATTTTGGTCACAGCAGTAAGGTTAAGAAATCAGTTTTCACTCACATGTTTTTAAGGGCATTACATATATGTAGCCCTTAATAAATTGATGATGAAGTAGATGTGATTGGGAATTTGGGCAAAAAAATTTAAATATCCTGACTCTGTATCAGACAACGCGCTCAAATCGGCTAAGTAGATATTTTGTGATAAAAAAAAGAAACTTAAAACACAAAATCCTGCTTGTGCTGCCATATAATATCCTCATCTTCTTAGGAATTTTGGAGTTAATGTAGCACTTAAGAACAAAAAAAAAAAAAAAAATTCAACACATACTTACAAAGAACTTGCCCGACAATGCTAAAGGATGTGTACGGAATTCATATAAGTCTTGTGATAACTTTTATATCAGACTTGAAAGACATTGGAAAAGAGAACAGACCAGCATAAAAGATATGTAAGAAATTTACAGGTGAAAAGTGGAATTTTTGTGCATGTAGTGAAATCAATCAAGGAATCAACTGGACAGGGACATAAAAGAAATTTTGTTCTAACAATGCACTGGAAAGAAACATCATTGAGTCAAGTTTTATCAAAGAACGTTTCTCTAAGTACATGAATATCAGTCAAAGCTTGTATAAACTTTTGTCATTAATTTCAAAATAAATATGCAAAAAGTTTAAATTTGACGGAATGTATCTGAGAGATGGGGAAAAAGTGGACTTCCACAAGATAATCGCATTTGTAAGAGTTGACCTGTTACTAATGAGGGTAGGACTCCGCCTACAAAATACTTGTCAGGTGCAAATACTTGGTTTACAACCGTCTGCGTTCATATCCACTGTCGTGTAAGCACACGTACATTGAATTTCTACCACTTTGTATCAGTCCCGTGAAGATGGCTTAGCAATCAAGCCAACACTGGTCAAGATATACAATCTTTTTCATTTTTTTTTTATGCGTTATGTACCATCACTGGTAGAGCACTTCTCTCACATTCACAAGGTCTATAGTTCGTTTCTGTTGTGCCCTCCTCTAGTCGACCCATCTGTGAATGTTTACCAGCCTCAGCTAGGAGCCACTGGGAAATGCCATACGGCTAGCAATTTCATTCCTCAAGCCTTTCAGAAAGGGAAGAGAGGCATATGATGAAAAAAAATAATTATATAATATATATACATATATATAAATATATGTATATGTATACATATACATATATGTATATATATATAAATATATATATATATATATATATATATATATATATATATATATATATATATATATATATATGTGTGTGTGTGTGTGTGTGTGTGTGTGTGTAATTGTAATAGCCACAATCCCCTCTTAAGAGGGTATTGTACAATTACATGTGTATCTGGTAAAAGTGACCAGTAGATTCTATATATATATATATATATATATATATATATATATATATATATATATATATATATATATATATATATATACAGTATATATATATATATATATATGTATATATATATATATATATATATATATATATATATATATATATATATATATATATATATATATATACTAGTGTGAATGGGAGCAATCACGTCTCTTTTACTCTGAGCTGTCTGATGAATATTTACTTTTACATAAGGATAAAACTCTTTTGTTACATTTTCTGTATTCTGTATTAAGCGTGTGATGATGGAAGCTATATGATATTGGAATGAAATTTTATATTGTGTTATAGATAAGGTATGACCTTAGAGAGAGATATTGACCCTTTGAAGAGAGAGAGAGAGAGAGAGAGAGAGAGAGAGAGAGAGAGAGAGAGAGAGAGAGAGAGAGTTTGCCGGGGACGGGTTCCAATGTACGAGTCTGGAAACTCGGGTTTTCATGGAAGCATAGCGATATTGCCCGGTATTTTCTCTTATTTTATCAGAGAAGATCAAGCTACGTGTTCTGTATGAAGTGCCCATGCTACACAGTAAGGTCCTAAGCAAACAGTCAGTGGAAGGTTATTTAACGGTAAGTTCTGGGGTCGACCTTAGTTATCCACAGTCAGTATATGAAGGACAACTGGGCAAGGTATCAACGCTATATTTTTTACGACTTCTGAGATAAACAGAATATGTCAGGAGGAGACTGACTTATCCATTGACTGATTGATTGCAGGTTATCTGGCGTGACGGTCAGGAAAAGGAATAAATTTAAACTTCAAGGGAAGCGCCTGCTTCGGAAAGAGTGAGGGTCGAGAGAATCGATGAAAGGGACGTTTTGAGGTGGAAGGAGGCCCCGATCATCCACCTAACTGACACATCCAAGGTCACCGAAGTTGAGGGAGAGAGGAGTGTCCATGTTGAGGACACTGTCCCACGGACGAGTAACAAATTTATTATAGCCGAAGAAAGCAGAAAGGAAGTCGCTTTTGGTGAAGCGAATGGTTAAACCGCACAGATGCTCTTAATTTTAGGAGGGGAAAGAGCTTTCCAACTCATGGGATATACACTAAGAACAGCCAGTCTGGATGCCTGAATCGACTGATAACCTTGTTCGCAAACTAGAGAAAAGGTGACGAGACTAAACTTGGCTGTAAAGAGGCCCCCCACTCAGACAGAATGGTCTCGATGACAGAGCTAACAGACGCAAAAACAAAAAGGCAGCGGAGACATGGTCGTAGAGCCTCAAATAGGAAATGCCTGTCTTCACATTGCATTTCGTAATGCTGAAATGGTATCTTGCAAGAGTGTTCTTTATAGTCATGACCAAAATGAGACGGTAAAATGTTAAGTAGTGAAAGAGAGCGGTGTCTTGACGCTTATGAAAGGCAGTCGCATGTTGTCACGGAATCCTCGACTCCTGATGCTCGCTTGGCGCTCAAGAAACCCGCGGCTGAGGCCATTCGACTCGATTGCATGTGTCCAGAATCTTTGCGTGTTTTGTGTCTCGATGTTTTCTTTACATTTACACATCTGTCTACATGTATGTACGCATATGCAACTTACGTCTGAACCGAATGAAATTTCTATTAATAATAAGTTTCTTTAGGTGTTAAATGCGATATAGAGATCGATCTGCTTCAGTAATTGCAAGCTTTCATCTGGGTAGCATTGCGTGGCGTTTCAGGATCTCATGTTTGATTTGCACATTTATTTTATTTTGTTTGTGTTCCTTTAAAGCGTTGCATTGATATTTGAGAACGAGGTTCCGCCTTTCTGTCTGTTTTCTATCTCTGGGTACATGCACACGCACAAATATATATATATATATATATATATATATATATATATATATATATATATATATATATATATATATATATATATATATATATATATATATATATATATATATATATATATATATATATATATATATATATATATATATATATATATATATATATATATATATATATATATATATATATATATATATATTATATTTAGAGAAAACCTACAAATAACGACCTCATAATCAACAATTATTCTTCCCACGGGGTAGACGCAAAAATAAGCGTAAAGATCAGTGTATCTGAGAACACTTAATATCTGCAGTACGGAATTACCAATGGAGAGTTAAAACGTTCATATATCAAACTGGTATTCTGAATAACTTTAAATCAGAAGGTATTGATTACAATATAGTATTAATAAGAAGCATTTTACACATATGAGAAGAAGAGAAACAGAAAATTTAATTTTTCATATTTCCCATAGCACCCCACCTTAAAATCTAAAGTCCATCCCCTCTGGTTGGTTGCTTTTGTGCAACATTTTCATATTCTGACACCATTGGTAAAACTTCAATTTGTAACAGTCCGAAAAGCAGTGAAGGAAAAGTTTGTAAGTTTAACACCATGCAAGAGCGGAAGTTTCTAGACAGGAAAATCTGGGAAGTCGCTGGAAAACGAATTTTGAACAATAAATGACTATAGGAACGAAAAATACTGTACATGTAATGCCTTATGTGTTCATGACAGCGCATGGAATTTAGCAGCTGACTGGCCCAGGTCAGAGGTTTGACTGAAGAGCATAGGCTTTGCTGAGAGAGAAGCTGAAAGGTCAGTTTGCATTTTCAGTTTATCTCCTGGTTTATATAAATTAGATCCTTTTATTTTACATGTGATGAGCCGTCAGTGGAAATTGGATGACGTTATTCATTAACTATCATATAATGTACGTTTGTTAATATGTAGTCATTGTTATGCTGCCTTTCATGTAGACATACTATCTCATTTTGGTAGTTTTCGACTTTTTAGTTGTTTATTTGTTTATCATTTATTTTGCTTCGCTACTGTTAGATGTTTTTAGCTTAGCCTACTAGTTTTCGGTAACGATATTCCACGTTGCAGGGTTTTAGGCCTTTTTTGGCCACAAAATTTGTATATTTTTTCTTTCATTAATACACACTCCAAGAAGAGCTTCACTGGCGGACGAAACTGCTGAGAATTTTTTAACCACTTGTATTTTTCATTTTTCTATGTAGAATATATATATATATATATATATATATATATATATATATATATATATATATATATATATATATATATATATATATATATATATATATATATATATATATATATACATATACAGTATATATACATATATATACACATATATTTGTAAGTATATATACAGTATATGTGTATATATATACATATGTACAGTATATATACACACATATATACACATATATATTTATATATATATATATATATATATATATATATATATATATATATATATATATATATATATATATATATATATATATATATATATATATATATATGTTTCTTATTAATGGCATATTGTAATCAATATCTTCTGAATACCAGTTTGATATATGAACTCTTCAACTCTCCATTGATAATTCCGAACTGCAGATATTAAGTGTTCTCAGATACACTGATCTTTACGCTTATTTTTACGTCTACCCCGTGGGAGGAATAATTGTTGATTATGAGATCGTTATTTGTAGGTTTTCTATGTATTTTAGACTTTTAGTTAGAACTCATACTCACCTCACAACGCAACATCCAGTAATGAAATAATAACATTACAGTCTTCTTTTTCAACTGTAAAAGTTATGTCGAAACTAAGTTACTGAGATCTCTTAAAATTTTCCGAAAGTCTAAGATCACCAGTATTATATATAAAATTATCTATCTATCTATCTATCTATCTATCTATAAATCTATCTATCTGTCTATCTATCTGTCTATCTATCTGTTTATTTATTATCTATCTATATATATATATATATATATATATATATATATATATATATATATATATATATATATATATATTAGATAGATAGATAAATTTTATGTATTGATTTATTTTTTGATGAATTTTCAGAAGCACTCAGTTTTTCATGAGGGTTTCTGAAAATTCGTCAAGAAATGCATCTATCTATCTATATTTGTTCAAGCAGGTAAGAGAGCACTTTTGGAGTGTGAATTGAGCAGCTTTTTAATTAGCAGGTTGTTCTCAATGTTAACGTGTATTGAGTAGTGCCCTTGATCAAATCTCAGCCTGGTCAAGTGGAAAATTTCGATCCCCTCAGTGAAGGAGAAGCTGGTTCTCTGGGGCTCCGTAAAGACTGAAATTTTTGTTTTCAACAAGTTTAATTAAGCAGAGTGGATGCACTTTTCAGGACGCTCTGCAACAGGTTTTCTTCAAAGAAAAGCGCGAGCAGTTTTGTTATGGAATATCTGGGGCGATTACTTCCTCTGGTATCCCAGGTATGGGCCATGATATATCTTTCATAAAGTATAACATCGGTAAAGCACACAAACACACACACACATTCGCGTAGTTCTAGCAATATGGTCACTGAGCAGGAAAACCAGTCTTGGACCTTAAACGTGTCCTGTAAACTTGTGCACACCACTGGAATGAAAATTTGAGGATTAGTTTCTTCCGTCCTTAGTTTTTGTGTGAGTTAATTCAGATCTGTCTGTGGGATAAATGATAAAACACTAGATTTTGGAAACAAGAATGCTTGCTTATGAATTTGAAGGCCATGAGTTATTCTGCCGACTCTATATTAGTGTCAATGTCATATTTGAGAGGTAGTTCACATAAAGTGCATCGCACCTGTTCATAGCCAAGGCATCGGTAAAAGACATATATAAATTTTTAAGGAGTGGTGTTACAAACCGAGAATTTCGAGATGATAAATGTAATGTGTGTCCATATACGTCTGCACGGGATGCAAGTTCTTCATTGGCGGGGTGGGTAGAGCTTTCGGCTAGGAAGCTGTTGGCCCAGCGTTCGACTCTCCGAGCGGCCAATGAAGAATTAGAGGAATTTATTTCTGGTGATAGAAATTCATTTCTCGTCATAACGTGGTTCGGATTCCACAATAAGCTCTAGGTCCCGTTGCTAGGTAACCAGTTGGTTCTTAGCCACGTAAAGTAAATCTAATCCTTCGGGCCAGCATTCTCTGGGAGAGCTGTTAACCAGTTCAGTGGTCTGGTTAAACTAAGATATACTTTTTTTCTGCACGGGTTATAAACCTCTCATTCTAGGCTTGCCGTGTTACAGCTCGGGGCCAGCCTCTTTCACCTCTGGTCAATGTAGAAAGAAGCTACTTTCGTCTTAGCTTTGAGACGGTACACAAAATCCCGAGGATGAAGTCTTGCTAAGTCGACCTTCTATAATGCCTTCATCTTAATGTTATGATACAATAGTGAGGCAGTTTCCGTAGCACTGAGGAAAGTGACTGAATAGTAGAAATAATTCGGGCTGACTCGGGAATCTATCCAAAGGAGGATAGACTCTACCAGGTCACAAGGTTGCCACACATGGTGATTTTAATCGAGGTCATGAAATGGAAACGCAGTCCCAAGAGCTAATAGTTAGAACCAGCATTAAATGCCCAAAGACAGCAAGACAATATGTGCCCATCTGAGGCAGGATTACTTTATAGTAAGTTTATTTTTGCACGAGAAGTCACCAAAGAGCATCAGTACTTGGGAAAAGGAGTACTAGGGCAGGCTCAAAGAATTTCCTTCATTCTAAACATCATTCATGACACCTTCCCTCTTGAAGAGAAGTTCTGAGCGATAATGAAAGTTTTTCTTCATGCAGTGCCCTTAAGGGTGAAAAATCAAGCAGTCTGGCATGAAATATATAAGTAATCAAAAATATCTTTGCCATTAATATGCTGAATATAAAAATTATCCTCTTCCAATAATTCTGAATTCCCCTTGCAAATTCAAATTGTCACTTTTGATACTTGAGTGAAACTGAAATTATTATCTTTAGTAGTAAGCACAGACTACAATTGCATTGAGAGGTACATATTTGAAGTAGTTTTTCTGGCACTTAACGAATCTTATTAAAAAAAGGGGCGGGGCAGGGGGCGGGGGACGGAGGATTGCATGATGAACGTTCTGGTCCTGAAGCCAAGCCTCTTTGTCTGTGTCACTGGATTCCACTTAGTTTTCACTGCTTCTCAAAATGTTGAGGAACGAGAACTGAACTAATGATGCAAAATAATTTGAATGCATTTAAATGCAAACTGACTACGACTATTTCTCTGAATTTTTGAGTGTCCCATCCAGTGACTGGTTCATAAATGTTTGACAGGGGAAACGTTTAAATAAAACTTTCTGTAGGATCCAATCGCCCCTTCTTTGTTAATAAGAAGGTGGGAACTTCACAATATTATCCATTTTAGCTGCAACAGATTACCTGCTCTTGACTAAGAGGTGTCTTTTTCATAGCAACAACAAGCTCTAAAGTGAACCACGGGCCAAGAGGGCGTCCGTTCTAGGTAGAGACGATAACAGATTATCCTGGAATATTCACCTCCATGTCGCTAAAAAAAAAAAAAAAAAGCTAGTGTGAAATTTAATGACGTCTGCGAACAAAATTAGTTTCAGCCGCAGATAGTTTTGCATATATACTGGGAACAGCTAAAATATATAAATGTTGTGTACAAAACCTTGAGGTAAGTTGATCTAGAAATCTCGGAAAGAGAATAGTAAAGAATCGTGGTTTTCTTCATGACGGCAGCTATTTATAGCAAAATATTAAATACTCTTTCAACTTCCAGCTTCTCTCTGTTCAGAACCCATGCCATTCTAAATTGGAAAAGAGAACTGGTAAACGAGCAAATGTTCTGGTGGAAAAGATAATAGCATAATTGCCCAAACAATAAGAAGACTGTATTTCCACTAGCGTAAAAGTGATTGTAAGATTGTGAATATATGCCAGACGTACACAGATACACACCTATATGTGGCATGCGCATACTTATTTCATTTTGTTAGATATTTCCTTTTGACAGCTTGAAGTTGTATTCAATGGAAAAATATACAATCCTGTAACTCTTCCCCATTTGCATAATGAACAGAGCTTAAAGTTAGCTCTTCTTTTAAACGTTATCACTTGTTAGCGATTAGGCTACTTTTAAGTAACTACCTTAATTCTCTGTCGTTGTGAAAGTAACCGATCATTTGGTGGTGTGAGTAGCGCTATGCCTCGTGTGACTGTAATCATCACTCAAGTAAAACTTGTGCCTGTCCCCTGAAAAACAGGCGGCCGATATTCCTCTGCGATTGCACTGAGGAAAAAAATTAAAATCATAAAACAGATCTTTTTAATGCCAAAGACGATGAAAGTAACTGTAGTGATTTGCAACCTAGTCCCATCGAGGGACCTGTCACCACTAAAACCCACCAAAAATCGATCATAATCACGGAAATCTCCTTTGACATAGTGGAATCATGATAGGGTCCATTTGTACGATTTAACCGAGAATATGACACTGAGTATTGCGTTCTGTGGCCTTTGAAAAATTATACAAAAATAGCAGGTAGCATTTTTTTAATTATCTTATCGCATGTATTCCATAGGCGTGCTTATATTCACCACAGGTAATTCTGAAATAAATGGACTCGTAATTATACGTTGGTGAT
>NC_089796.1:37401663-37409163 GCF_040412425.1 Macrobrachium rosenbergii | reverse complement strand
CACTTCTGAAATGTGGAGCCGAGAGACCACTTTCGAAGGAGGTTAAAAAAAATACTGAATTAATTTCGGCTCATACCCAGAAGATTTAATAAAAAAAAATTACAGAAAGATGAACTCAAGGAAAGGGTTCCTCCGTCTTCCTCTGTCGGACCAAGTGAAGGGACCAAAATTTTGGGCACCAGCTACTACCTATGAGAAATAAGTAATAATGAAATTTATTCGATTAGCATATTGTTAAAGCCGCAGTTAAGACATCGCCTTTCTAATATACATACAATCAATAAGCGTTCCATTTTTAAAAAAATTCAGTAAACCAGTTTTCTTCATTGTCCCCATTATCTCTTCATAACGGCTATTTTGGAGAGACTGAGCTGTAAAATACGTAGTTTTAGATTTTAATGTGAGGCATGATATTAAATGAAGTCTGTTGGAGATATGATAATTAGGTTGGCCTCATTGCAAGAAAAATTTAGATATTTCCTTTTTAAACAACAAAACTGGAAGAGGAGCAAGATATCAAACAACAACAGAACTAGATAACTGTATCTTCTAAAAAATGAGTTTGGGTTCTCAAAAAGCAAAAACAAAAAAGTCGAGCCATACACGAACAAGAACCAAACAGGCAAGAGTCCCATCAAATGTAAAATCTGATGATTATTTCGACGTTAATGACACGAGCACTTGTTAGCTTGGCTTGTTTAGTTTCTTTAGAGCCGGAGAGTTCTTTTGGGGTACTTCAGCGTCATCAGCAGTCGAGAAGCCTATTGCTATTTGTTTTCATTTGAACATTTAACCATTACGTACCCATTTAAAATGTATGATAATAGCATTTAAGTACTCTGAATTAATGCACTGTTAGATTTCACAAGTCTCACATACCGTATATTAATGGCAATTATTATTTTTAGAGCATCTCATCCGCCAAATTATATACCTCAAACGCTGAAAACACAAAGTCAGTGAAGCTATCCAAACCAAAATGCTTTATCAAGAGAATATTCTGTAGACGAGTCTTTTTCACAAGACGAAATCAAGGCTCTGTCTCCAGGCTGATCAAATGTTTTCAGAAGAGTTTTTCTTGTTGACTGTCACTAAGAAATTCCAGTGTGCAGCACCGGTCTGAAGGGGTAGATAAGTGATGGTCCATAGAAGGCCCATCAACAGTATTTAGATTTTATGTCCTAACATAAAGAAAAAACAACGGCTTCAATGTATAGCCTTCAGGGAAACAAGTTTCATTTAATGCATAATATTTACCAAGTTTATTTTTAGTTTTGATATTTTTCGGCATCAGCCTTTCATGAAACTTTTATTCGCGAACATTGCGAATCCTGCGTCTTCTTTTTACCAGAAAAGGGAAAGAGGAGATGCTTTTTTTCCTACATTCAGTATATATAAGCATCCTGTTACCTTGCTAAAGAGTTTCCAGAAAACATGTAAGGGCTTATTAGGAATTTACCGCATATAAAACAGTGTTGAGTAGAGCATTTAGTAGCATAGGACTAGCCTTTAAATCTGTCCCCTCTCTTACTGTACTACAGTTAATACCTTCCATACCCTTGATTTGTGACCGAAATGCCCCTTTTGACTCAGCCAGGCTCCTAAGTTCTATCTTTTCTGAGCTGGAAGCTGAATGAACATAAAAGTTATCCGTGGATGGTTAAGTACTTTTTCTTTACTATTTTATACGACTCTCTACTTTGAGATACAAAATCTTTAGACCTTTAGCTTTCTAGAAGAGGTTTTCAGTTCCCTTTTTGCAAGTCAGCAGCTCTTCGACTGACAACAAAGGTGAACCTTGAGCATTGTGTTTTCTTCACACAGACCAATGAAAACTATAGGAGGGGACATTTTACCCTTGATTGTTAATGTCCGTTTGTAACTTTCAACGGAAAATATGCTTAGACCTCTCATGTAAGGAGGACATATTTGAATGCAAAAATTTCCCCTATCAATTGGCCGATAAGATGCTGAACTCAAATTACTTACAAAGAAAATCAGTGGTGTAGGTCATCTTTCAAGTTACTGTATATGCGCTGTATTTTGTACCTTGATTTCCTTCAATGTATGCCATTTCATTTAGCTTTTGTTTTTTTTAATATGTCTACTAAACTCATCAGGCAAGAGTAGGATTTCCTCAGTATCCTTCAGCTGGAAGACAAATTACGAAGAGGCCGATCAGTAATCCAGATTCATGTGAAAAATATTATCATGCAAATGAACGACGAATATTTAATTTCATGCATTGAATTACTGCTGTAGAGTGAATGTTTTATGAGCCACTGAATACATGTATAATTTTTCCATTTTTACATTTGGAATAATAATATATTTTACAGGATTTGCACATTTCACTGTTTTTTACATTCGCTCTTCTTTTGTATTATCTTGTTACTGAGTTATCTACGTGGCTATTCAGTGAAAAATCCTTTTTGGGAAGATTTTAGATATCCTATCCTCCAGAGTAAGCTTGCAGCAGAAAAGGTGTCCTCTTTTAGTTTAGCCCTTCTCTTAACAGTTTTGATAAGCACCTCAGCTGCAGTGCCAGGGTTCGATTCCCCGGTTAAGCGGAAGGCTTCACGTACGTTTTGCTTCTGTTGACATTCGTAGTGAGTCATGTAACTGGCAGTTTAGTCTACTGTGTTAGGTCGCAACCAGGGTGAAGATGGGTACGGGGCTAGTGACCTCATCCGAAAAAAACAGGCTCAAAATCTCGAAGTGTAGTGCACTCTGAAGGCACCCATATGAGATGGAAAATGCTTCTCTCTCTCTCTCTCTCTCTCTCTCTCTCTCTCTCTCTCTCTCTCTATATATATATATATATATATATATATATATATATATATATATATATATATATATATATATATATAGAGAGAGAGAGAGAGAGAGAGAGAGAGAGAGAGAGAGAGAGAGAGAGAGAGAGAGAAGCATTTTCCATCTCATATGGGTGCCTTCAGAGTGCACTACACTACACATTATATATATATATATATATATATATATATATATATATATATATATATATATATATATATATATATATATATATATATATCCATGACTAGTCACTCCGACATCCGTACACCATCTAAACTTGTCCGTTGAATAATAACGGTTATTTTAAAAATTCACCACATCAACAAACAAAGCCTTAAAATGTATATGTTTATAGAACATTTTCTGCTCAGAATGACTTTTTCAACTCGTTTTACACACACACATAGGCCTATATATATATATATATATATATATATATATATATATATATATATATATATATATATATATATATATATATATATATATATATATATATATATATATATATATATATATATATATATATATATATATATATATATATATATATATATATATATATATATATATATATATATATATATATATATATAATAACCAACACAATCACGTGTGGAACAGAAATAAATTTCCGACTCACGTCGGGATCGAACCCAGGTCTTTCAGTTGAAAGGCAAGGGCGCTGCCCACTAGGCCATGCAAGTCTAAAAGAAGTTGGAACCTGAGAGCAACTTCACCCAAGGAATTACCTGGGCAAGCTAATTGCTTGCATACCAGCGAGTTTTCCCCAACTTTCCTACTCAGCAATGACCCAATTGACAGCATTTCATTCGAATTATCCCTTCTGAGTGTATGGCCTAGTAGGCAGCGCCCTTGCCTTTCAACTGCAAGACCTGGGTTGATCCCGATATATGAGTCAGAAATTTATATAATATATATATATATATATATATATATATATATATATATATATATATATATATATATATATATATATATACACACATACATACATACATACATACATACATACACGGAAATGTATTCATTTATTTATTTGATCAGAAATTAAAACTATATCAAAGTTAATTATTGAGTTAACATGCAGAGGAAATTTTTAGACTCGGGACCGACGGGAAGATTCACCTGTTTACCTTGCAACTCGGCAGATGTGTTCGTGGTGTGGCGAGCGCAGGCTACAGAACGTTTACAATTAGCTGGTTTAATGCCAACGTTCCCAGAACGATGGACATCAGTGCTCAGGGTCTAAGACAACAACTGAATGAAGACCCTGAATTAACCTTGATTATTATGAAGAGTCCACTGAGGGATCCCCCGTTTTTGGATGTCATGGTATAGGCCTATTACAGCAGAAGGGATTCAAGATAGCCTTTTGTGTGGAAGCATTCAACCGTGACTCAAGTTTAAACGGAAATGGTGCATGCCACTTGAGATAAATCAAATCTGCAAATCTGTTTGCTCGGCGGACCCTCGCATAGAGTTCCACCTGGAGGAAAACGCGCGACACGGAGACAGCGTCACACGGAAGTTGTCCTCAACTACAGGTACACTCAGAAACCACAATCTACGACCCACCTCGGTCGTGCTCCGAGTTTGTGAGCGGGCCCTTTCTGGACGGCGGGCAACGCCAACTATCACGGATTGAAACACACTCAAACAACTTTTGAACTCTTCCGCATTGTGCTTTGGGTGTTTTTTTTTTTTATGATTTTGCTGCATAGAATGCAAAGCAGTCATGGTATGACTATATAGACAACACTGTGTTGAATTCTACAATCTCTATAAAATCGAAATGAAGAAAAAATACCGAAACTGCCGGGTTGTAGTTAGGAAAGGGGGGATGGGGAGGGAAGGGTAGAATCTGTCCAGAAAGGCCCAGCTCATAAGCTCGGAGCACGACCTAGGTGGGTCGGAGATTGTGGTTTCCGAGGGTACAGTACATCAGAAGGAAAATAAAAAAACAATGTCACTGCAAGGATCATCGGTAAGTGATGCTGCGACAACTGGTGTGGACACCACTGACAAGAAGCCAAATGTAAAAGCTTAAATTGTATCATCTAATGAAACGTCAAACCAACCTAGACGAGGCTCACCTTTCGTTAGTCCTATGATATTCATTGCAGGTCATCCTTAAAGTCCTCCCTTTGTAATAATGGCCATTCCCCTGCTTACCAAACATTGTCTTAGAAAGCCTGAAAGGATTACCTATACATAATTTTCATTTATAGGATCTTTTGTTCCAGCGTATCAAGGTGATAATGAATATGTTCCAGAAATATCAACACTGGCTCGAAGAAAGCATGGACAATAATCACATTGTAATATGGTGGATACTTTATGGATTGGATTATAACTGGATTTTTTCCAACCGTATCTGTGTCATTTTTACCTGTTAATAATACATATTTTACAAACTATATATTTGCTTGGTTACGAATCATTTCCAGGAAGAATGGTATCATGACGTCACGCATCCCTGATTCATTCATTGAGTGCACTATACGAAATCAAGTTTATATTGAGCGCGCTGTGGAAGTTCGGAATGTGGTGTTATTTTAGTGCCGGAATCTGGGGTTGGTCAACAAAATAGTTCACATACAAAACTAATCCTTTAGGAAACGCCCGCGACACCGACTTCGTAGTCAGTATCTGGAGAATGGCACCGTGATCCTAAATTACAGAAGAGACAATTTTAGAATATCTACCATTCTTCCGACAAAGAACTTTTTTCGTTGTATAGATGACAATAATTTCTCCAGTCGTCGAGAAATCTAACACGGGGCAATTAAACAAAGAAAACCTCTTAGCAACGGACATATATTTGAATGCCCGGGAATCGAAAATCCCATTGGGTTTAGAGAAAGGCCTATTTGCGACTACAAAGCAAGGTGAATACTAAAAGGCACATACACACAAGTATACAATTATTTATATATGTACATATACATACATACATACATACATATATATATACATATACATACATACATATATATATACATATAATATATATATATAATTTATATATATATATATATATATGTATATATATATATATATATATATATATATATATATATATATATATATATATATATATATATATATATATATATGTATATATATATATATATATATATATATATATATATATATATATATATATATATATATATATATATATATATATATATATATATATATATATATATATATATATATATATATATATATAATCACTACTAGTAATCTTCTTAGACACGAACATATATTACTCAGTTGTATTCCACATGGGAAAATGCAATGCGTAAATAGTTAGAATATGCCGAACAGTTTCGTCCTCAATGGACCTCTTCTTAAAGCCTTCCTTAATAAACGCTCCAAGAAGAGGTCCATTGAGGACGAAACTGTTCGGCATATTCTAACCATTTACATATTGCATTTTCCCATGTGGAATACAACTGAGTAATACACACACATATGTATATAATTTATTTATATATATATATATATATATATATATATATATATATATATATATATATATATATATATATATATATATATATATATATATATATAGAAATTAATGGCATGGTTCGCTGGCCCTATCTTTTATCAAGATTTTAAATCAGTATATATTTTTTGTTCAAAGTCAGAGTATTGATGAAAAGATAGTTTCTGAACTATGTCATTAACTTCAAGAGAAACTGCATAAGAGATGAAATATGCCAAAATAGCATATATATATATATATATATATATATATATATATATATATATATATATATATATATATATATATATATATATATATATATATATATATATCTTATGCAATTTCTATTGATGTTAATGACATTGTTCGCAGACTTTCAACAGAAAAAATTATATACTAATTAAAAATCTTGATAAAAGATAGGGATGGCAAACAATGCCATTAACTTCAATAAAAAAAAAAAAATATATATATATATATATATATATATATATATATATATTTATGTATATGTATATATGTGTATATATATGTATAGGTATATGTATATGTGTATGTGTGTGTGTGTTTTCCAGTATGAAGCCGCGTTCCCAAATAAAGTTTTTGGTTCTAATTGCAGGCTGATAAAAACCAGGGTTAGTTACCCAGCTGTGAACAGGTACTAGTATCAGCTTAGTCAAAGATACATATAAGGACAGCAATTTCTTGTCGAGATAGGGCTTGTATATAAACCCAGCTGGCTAAACCTACTGGAGCTGTCCCGGCTAAGGAATACGATACAAATATATATATATACATACACACACACACACACACACACACACACACACACACATATATATATATATATATATATATATATATATATATATATATATATATATATATATATATATATATATATATATATATATATATATATATATATATGTGTATGTGTGTGTGTGTTTTTGAGTATATTTCCCAAATAAAGTTTTGGTTCGATTGCAATACCAGTTATATATAGGTACCAGTATATATCAAGATACATATAAGGACAGCAATTTCATATAGTTGGCTAAATATATATACAAATACATACACACATATATATATATATATATATATATATATATATATATATATATATATATATATATATATATATATATATATAT